>NW_026928740.1:0-35370 GCF_032062105.1 Saccostrea cuccullata | reverse complement strand
TATTGTCCAAACATAAAACCCCTAAAGACAATACCTGAAATGACAAATTTTGAAATGCCTATTTTCACACCTGGCAAGGCAAATATTACCAAATCAGATGTTGGTCATTTGTCCAGATTAGTAAAATCAACATGTCCATCTGCAGAAATCAAAGGAAAATCTCCGAAGAAATCCAAGAAACTAAAGAGAAAACCTACCCTTGAAGTTTCAATTGCTGTGGGGGAGAGGTATGTGTACGACGTTGCCTGTGCTTCAGAATCTTCTGTATGGATGTGTGGAGCAGGTCTCATTTACTACGACAACAACGTACGGCTGCTGGAGAAAGACGGGAATAACACAGAGACTTTAGAATGTCCGATGAATCCAAAATATGTTGCCTTGAAGTCACCAACGTGTGTTCTATTTAGTGACCATACTGACAACACTGTCAAACTCTGGTCACGAGAAGTACAGAAGGTTTTGATCACGACCGAGGACTGGACCCCAAAAGGACTGGTGGTCACGTTATCTAATGACGTCATCGTCTGCCAGTATAAGAAAACTGAGGCGGCTGTGTCAACTGCAGCGTTGTCAAGAGTCGTGAGATACGATGACAAAGGCTCGGTGATTCGAAAAATGGAATTCAATGGAGATAAACGAATATTTCGAAATGCTATCTTCATTGCAGAAAACAGAAACTTTGATATTTGTGTATCTGATGAAGAAAAACATTCTGTTGTCGTTATGGACAAACTGGGCAAAATGCAGTTTGTCTACAAAGGCAACATCAAATCAGGCAAGTATCAAAGTTTTAACCCAAGGGGCATCAGCACGGACAGTCAATGCAATATCCTGGTTTCGGACTATTTGAACTATACGATCCACGTCATTGATCAGCAAGGGAAGTTCCTTAGCTACTTGCTGAGAAGGGAAGTGAAGTTTCCATTGGGTCTCTCTGTCGACAAAAACGATAAAGTTTGGGTTGGCGAATATTCAAATGGAACAATAAGTGTCATCGAATATTTGTCGTAGAGAAGCTCGAGTGGACTTTTTTTTGAAAATATAAAGAGAACTCTCTTCAAGCATGAAAAAGATTACAGTTCAATATCTAATTCAATAATTGTAATAAATATTACGGTTTATAAATATATGTTTGAGCTCCGTTTTAAAGTAAAGAAAGATTTCAGAAGAAAGAAAAAAATGTCAGGAACTCTTGGTCAAGAGGAGGAAACCCTACAATCTTATGGAACTTGTGTAACAAACGCATCCTATAAACTCCATATGAATGGAATACTACAAAATACTGGAGACTGAATACAAAGAACCCCTCATTCATATTTTGTATATGAAAAGTATAAAATTATATGTGCTCTATATATGAAATAAAAACACATTCTATTGCAAAATTATTTGATTTATGGATCTTTTAGAGCAAATCAGCGAATATCTATTGATAGCAAAGATTGTGATAAAGGACTATAATTATGTTAAATACCCGGTAATCACTTGATCACCCTGATTTTCTGGAGGTCCGTATTTTCTCTGCTCCTATTTTGTATTGTTTTATGGACTTTTGATCTTGAATAGTGTTCGTTATCTCCATATGTTTCATTACACACTAAATTGTCCAGGTTTTTTTCCTGATCATGACAAAGAGCACTGGATAGGTGTGACCGGGACACCGGTCGTCAGGGGATGCTCACTCCTCCAAACTCTGTTTTGGAGGTCCGTGTTTGCTCTGCTGCTGATTTGTATAGTTTGAATGGACTTTTGAGCTTTAACACTTTTCGTCATCTCCATATATTTCACAGCAAATTACTTAAGACTTATGTATTCTTTATTTTTCGTAGGAATCCATATTTTTGGTGTTTGCACCTCCACCCCCAAAAAGAAGCAAATAAACCAAACGCACCAAAAACAAAAATAATCGTTAATATGTAAACAGCTTTGGATAAATTTTATAGAGGAAATGGACGTCGTATGATAAATTTAAAAAAATGGGAAAAGTCTTCATCATTATAACTTTTTTGGTTAACTTTAATTATATATAAAGTTAAATTACCACGATTTTCAAGAATCTCACAAGTATTGAATTTATTTTTATTAATATGAACTAGCATCTTCACACCTAAGTAGGACAAAAAGGACCATTTATTTATACTTTACTAGCTAGTTGATCAAGATGGGTTTATCAAAGCCCTTTTTGTTTTTTGGAAATTTTATATTTAACGCATGAATTAAATTATTATCTTCATTTTCAATTTATAAAAATTGGATCAAAGTACGTTAAAATTACCTTTTATTACTAAGATTCATATCTTCTTTTTTGAAAAATAGTGTTTCAACGGATTTTTAAAAATGTTACTTCCTGTTATGAGTTGTGAAGTATAGTGATTAAAGTATGTGGCAGTCTATAATAAAATTTTGTTTTGTATGTGCTGATTATCGTTTTGAGCTAAAAATTATATTAAAATATATCTAGCTATCCATGGAATTACTTTGAAAAGTCACTATGTTTGTTTTATTTGAATATGATTTATATATAACTGTTGTTTATTTTCCGAGTTTCTTAGATTTCACAAAAAATTAAGTAACATGAAGGTGAGAATAACAAGTGATTTAAACTTACATTACAGAGGTGGGATCGTGTGACTAGGGGGAGCAATCATCCCTTGTTGACTTGTCACACCTGCTGTGAGCGTTTTGTTTTAATGAAGTATACGGAATATTCCTCGGTCAAATTTAGTTTAAAATTAAAACAAAGGCCTAACCAATGGTATGAAACAGGTTAGCCAAATAAATGTACGATCTAATAAAGGGTTATATTTTCTCAGAAGGTCATTATAATAACGACCGTAGAATTTACGCTAATTTTAAACTAGGTTATACAAACTCCTGTAACATCAACTTTTATGTGAGTAGCCTGTCTGGCTTTATAAAATGAACTTACTCAGAGCATGTTCATGAGAAGCAAATAAGTTCGGGAACATAAACATCATATGCACCTGACAGGGGAATATTACTACATAAACAAGGACAATTGTCGATGAAAAACCCGAAGTGATTCCATTTTATCTATGATAGCTGTTAGTTGGCCTTTGGGGTCTATAGTCTGTAAAATTCCAAATATCAAACAGATATGGCAGGCGGTTTGGTGCGTCTTATTGAAATCTCACTGTTTTTTCGGGATTGGCTCCTTGCGTTTTAAAAATTCTTTCTGAAACACTGATAGACACATCTAAAACTGTGACTATCGTTTGATTATCGTTGTTTGATGTTGAGTCGACAAAATTTCAGCCACTATGTGAAGGAAAGATTATGATCGAATAACTTTCACATTTAACCATGTGACTTTTTTACACTCATATAATTATTTTTCCTGGCACCAGAAATGACACAAAATTCTACGAAAATCATAAGCATTAAAACTGAGGACTTTACAACGCTCTATATAACCGTTTCCAAAGTTAAATTAAATTATAGGTATTCATCATTGACAGCTGCTTTTTCAATAAAAATGGAACTTGTGAACCAACTTATCTTGTCATAAGTCATAATATTGTTTTGTTTAAATTTTTAAAAACATTTTGATTGTACACAAAAGTAATCTGAATTTGGCATTAAAATGATGCTTAAGTTATATCTATGTGGTTTGGGGAGACCAGAACATACATCAGAGGTGGGATCAAGTGCCATGGAGGAGTGAGCATCCCCTGCCGAGCGGTCACACCCGTCGTGTGCTCCTTGTGATGATAGGGAAATTACGGGAAAATATGTCGGGTATTTCCCAGCCAGGTTTGGCCGGCCTCTCAAACAGAGCCAGGGCCAGGTTAAAGAGAATCATGAAGTAGAGTAGATACCGCAGGTAGAACTTGTGGTACAGGTTGTATGACCTGTTGAGTAGAAATGAAGTTCAGGGGATGCAAGAAAAAATTTGACGAGTTTGAAGTTTTCAGTTCCATAATTGTTGACACTTAAATTATCAAATAAGTTTAAAATATTCATATCTTTACTTTGTTTTACCTGTGCATTGCTACATGTACTTTTTACCCAAGTATGCTACTAACTGAGAATCTTATAAAGATCCTCCCAATGCTAACAGAAACACCCAGAACTGTATCTTAGATTCCATATGATACTCATGAATGAACCACACAACTTATAGATTTCCATTACCTGACATAAGTAGGTTCTGTTTTAAATGTAAAATTTCTTCCTTCTTTTGCATCAATCACCAGAGTAGCAGCTAAGATAATATCCTGCAAAGAAACAATTCATTTGGTTTTAGATTTAAGTATTATTGTTATTTGGCCAGTAATGGGCAAACACAGATTGTAATACATACCTGTTACATGTATAATTATTAACATAATACATTCTATACCAACACATGATTGTTCTTTTTATTTAACTTATTATTCATAAAATTTACACTGGTTAAGACAGTTTGAATATGTTTTGACTTATGATGTATGACGACAATTCAATGTACGTGTATATATAATGGCTTAACAATTAGTATGAATAACGTCAGACAGCATTTGAATGAATGATATACTGTACGTATTTTCTGACAAGGTCATTGCATCGACCTTAGAACTTTCGAAATGATGACTTTAAATGAGATTGCTGATATTCTTGTTTCATCAACTTGTTTGTCAATATTTTATCTCAACAGCATTTGAATGATATACCGTACGTATTTTCTGACAAGGTCATTGCATCGACCTTAGAACTTTCGAAATAATGACTTTAAATGAGATTGCTGATTTTCTTGTTTCATCAACTTGTTTGTCAATATTTTATCTCGTTTTAAAAATTGTTATATTTGCTGTCAAGGTCATTTTATCGACCACAGAACTTGCGAAATCATGACATGGAAATTGTTCATACATAACCATGCTCTTGCGTATCGAATCAAGTGAGAGATATAAATCTCGGAAGAAGGTGATAAGGGTATATTGCTACATAAGTAACGGAATTTGACGAGTGAATCTTAAAAGTGAAAGTTATCACTTTAATCTTTTTGTTAGGTAACTATTAACGTCTTTTTCCACTAAAATATCCAAGTACATGTATAAAACAGATGGGTTTGACTTTGTGGTATTTTTCATTTCAAGCTCACTGGATACCCGTATACCAGTCTAGGCATTCATTCTGTAATCGTATCATCTGTCCTTAATATTTCTTTTGATATATAACTGAAAAAAAGTATTTCAAGGTGGGTTTTTGTACATTATTAAACAAACCTACAACTTTTTAAGTCATCCATAAATTCATACATGAAAATAAAATTTAAATGTTGATTAAAGTTTATTTTGAGTGTTTGGTCTAGGATCACCTTAATGCTGATACTTCCTGTCTTTATTTATCACAGCTAATTTGTATCCACCTCAATCACAAAAACCCTTTGCGATAAGCCCCCCCCCCCCTTCATCCTTTTTGTAAAACATCACAGCTGAGTTTTTTGCTTCATAGTGATACATGTACATATATATTCCCATCGCACCTCAGTACATCTGTTCAATTATGACGTCGGTGAATTGTAGCAAGCATGGTTGTCTTTCTTTCTCTCGATGCTACGAAAGAAATTCATGTTAATGGATCTCATATACTTTGTGCAGTTGAGTGATCTGTTCTTATAGCATGTACGATCTACTTTACATTACTCTGACTCAATTTGCAATCAATCCAAATATTCTTAACATTCTGCTAGACTGAACAACTTCAGTAAAACTCTTGACTTGCATGCAGACAACCTACAATGACTTCTGTTTCTCAATATTTCACATTATTTGATGAGTTTCTATGGCTTAGATGAACAAATCATACCAGACAAAGGTCTTCATTGTTCTATACTGGCATCTTTTTTCTGTACATCTTGTGTTTTATCATTCTTTTCATAATTACCTTTCATTCATTCAAATGATGTCAGTAGAATATTACTACTTAGTCAAACTTTGATAGATTGATGTATAAGTGGGTTCTATAAACCTGCAGTTAAACACTAACAGCTGTATGAGGTTCCTTAGAACTGTCTCATTCTGTGTCTAGAAAACGTCTAAATCCTGAATGAAGCAGTAATATTGCCCGTTTCGTTCTATGGTACATGCGTCTTGTCTTGTAAGGTTTTTAATGTCTGCATAGGAAGAGCAGCTTCTTTAAGGACGAAAATTCTTTGAACTCCATGTTGTGGGGCAATAGGAAAACCATTTATCCTTCTGCATTCGATAATCCAGAAGTGAAAAAAAGAATTAGTTTTATTACACGATCAGTACGTACAAATGTACTGATCCCTGCTGACAAAGCAGAACTTTGTTTGGAAGGCTCATTATATAAAATGTATTTTAGAAGAACTTGGATTTAATTCTACAAGAGGCATTCCTACTTATCTTCATAGCTATTTTCTAAGGAGAAAATTTTTGAAAACCAGATGTCAGTATTGAATATTTTTAATATTCCAAACAACCAAAATGAATTTGAATTACGATATCTATATTGGACTCCGAAATTTCATAAAAATCCTTACAAAGATATATAGCGGGTTCCAGTAAATGTTCTACCAAGCTTCTTTTTATACTCCTCACTAAAAAGTTAACAGTAGTGAAGGAGAAACTTCAGGAGTACTGTAACAACAATATATTCGAGAAGTGATGTAAATTAGATGTGGATACTTGAAATTCCAAGGATCTTTTGGAAAATCTGAAGTAACAAAATTTTACCAAAATCAACAGCATTAAATCTTACGTCTTCTCAACTTTATAAACAACCTTTCCTCACGATAAATCAAAGTGCAGTCTTTTTGATGTCATTGACAGCTGCTTTTTTCAATAAAAATGGAACTCGTAAATTTATTCACCTTGTCATTGGTCACTTGCAAAATTATTAGTCAAATACATTCTAATTGTACACACAAGTACTCGGAAGTTGATCTTCAAAAGATGCTTGAAATTCTTATTGACAATATCTTTATGAATTTTTGGGAATTCCCACGCGTATTAACTGCGCGCGCCCTTTTTATCAGACCTATTTTTGTATTCATGTGAAGCAGAATTTGTCTAAATTATTATACGTGAAAAGCTTGCTGTGGCCTTCAACTCAATAGTTAGATATATCAACGACGAATTATCAATTAACAATGGTTATTTCAATTCTTATAAAGGTCGATACGATATATCCCGGTGAGCTTGAAATAAAAGAGTCTGACACATCTGTTTCATATTTAGATATTTTACTCGAAAAGGACGTTAATGGTAATCTAACAACCAAACTTTATGACCAACAAGATGACTTTTACTTTTCAATTGTAAACTTCCCTTACTTATGCAACAATAAACCTTTATCACCTGCAAAAAGGGTTTGTATCTCTCTGTTGATTCGATATGCAATAGTATGCTCTACGTATGCTATTTTTTTTAAATCGAGGTAAGTTATTGTCAAACAAGTTGCTGAAACAAGAATATCAGCATTCTCGTTTAAAGTCATCATTTCGTAATTTCTATGGTCGGTATATATTCCCTAGAGAAGTGGGCAGACTTTCGCCAAGAGAAAATATGGTCGATACTTGTAATGACCTTAATTTTGTCAGCAAATACAATTTATCATTAAGTCAAATGGTTGCTGTCGTTTTTCATACTTAGTGTTAGGCCATTATTTACACATGAAATTGTCGACGAATTTTCTCTGTTATTTCCCAATCAGGCGGGTGTGTCCGGTCGGCCGTGGATGCTCACTCCTCCATGGCACCTGATCCCACTTCTGATGTTTTTGAGGTCTGTGTTTATTCTGCTCCTTTTCTGTATTGTTTAATGGACTTTTGAGCTCGAATAATATTCGTTATCTCCATGATGTATATTTAATGCGTTAACCTCCTTTTTCTGATGGTTTTCTGACAAACAAGGGCCCAATGTCTTCATTTTTTTTAATACAATATACGAATGATGTGTCTCCTTTGTACCAAAACTGACTTCTTTTGATCTTTCAATTGATAAATTGTACTTTTGATTTTTCCTCGTTTCGGTACCATCAATTTTATAGTCTAATTTCCTCTGTAGCATTACTACATGACAGTGGGCCAAATACAGATGGTGAACCAATTTTCTATGTAACTTGACTTTATAATGCCGATAACTCGACATACTTTTTAAAGGTTTAAAATTTCTGAACAGTGATAAGCTGACCTAATAATGTTTATTTTCAAGTTTTCGTTATCTGTTTTCTTTCCATCTAACCGGTAGCAAGAGTTTGAAGAACTATACTCGTAAAGTTCTACTTAACCCTTTATTTGATACGTGAGACGCAAATGTCATCATACAATACGTGAAAAAGAAGCTAATTACTGAAGCCTGGTAGTGTAACAAAATACTTTGAAGCTGATTCTGGACTTCACATCACAGTGGTACCTATTCCCCGTAACACCTCTGTATGACTGTTCAATAATGACATTGGGAATTGTAGCAGGCATGGTTGTCTTTCTTTCTCTTGATGCTTAAAAAGAATGGAAATCGAATACTGCCTCGCATCAGGAACTTTCTGTATATTTCTGCAGTAAGAGTGATCTGTTCTTGTGCCTCATGTTATATACATGTACTTTACAAATTAGTCAATTTGCAATCAATCCAAACGTTCTCAACAGTCTGCTTATAGGGTTAGACAACTTAGTTCGATTCGTGTAACTGATTATTTCTGTTCACCAATGATGGTTTTCTATAGTTAGAAGAACAAATAACACCAGGAAAAGGTCCACATTGTTTAATACTGAGCTAATACATGTATAAGCCTAAATTACCTGGGGTAACTGAAATTAACTGGGCCCAATATTTCAAATTATGAACGAATTTACATATATACTTTTCAATTGATAAATTGTACATTGATAGAAAAAAAAATTAAATTTGATAACCCATTCGGAAAATTTCAAATTTTTCACTTATTCCTGACTACTAGTTCTAGAAACTGGCATCTTTTCAGTATATTTTGTATGTTATAAAACCATTCTTATTAAAATTAACTTTCATTCATTTTTTAGATTAATGTCAGTTGAATATTTTTACTTCGTCTAACTTTGGCTAGATTTGTATATACATGGATTCTATAAACCCGCTGCATAACAGTCGCAGCTGTGTGTACGAAGTTCCTTTTGTCTAGAAAACGTCTTCATCCTGAATGGAGCAAAAGTATCGCCCGTTTAATTTTATGGTGCATATGCGTCTCGTCTTGTATGCTTTTTATAAGAAGAGTAGCTTCGACTTCTTAAAGGATGAGGAACTTCTTTGAATTCCACGTGTTAACCTTCTTGTCCTGATATTTTTCTGACAAACAAGGACAGCTTGTCTTCATTTTTGCACAATATATGCGGTGTTCTCCTTTGTACATAAACTGAATTCTTCTGATGTGTTCTCGTTTCAGTAACATTAATTTTCTAGTCTTATTACTGCATTGTCACAACTACTTGACGGGGGGGGGGATACAGATGGTGAACCACTCTTCTACGTAATTTGACTTTATAACGCCGTTAACAAAACTCCAGTATACTTTTTAAAGGTTTGAAATTTCTAAACAGTGATAAGCTTTTTGACATATGACATTACCAAAGTATAATTTCAAATTTTCTTTATCTTCGTTTTCTAGCCATCTAATTTGTAGCAAGACAGTGAAGAACTTTCGCCAATCAACTCTTCCTCTGGTACTTGAAATTTCATCATACAGTATCTAAAAAAACCAACTATATACTGAAGCCTGGTTGTATAACAAAATACTTTGAAGTTGACCCTGCATGGGTTTCACAGTGGTATCTATTCCCTGTAACACTTCTTTATGAATATTCAATGATTGTAGCAAGTATGATCATCTTTCTTTCTCTTCATGTAAAAAATGAATGGAAATCTATTGCTGTATTGCTTTAGGAACTTTCTGTGTATACTTTTTGCAGTTAGAGAGCTCTGTTCTTACAGCATGTATACAATCTACTTTACATTACTCAATTTGCAATCAATCGAAAAATTCTAAACATTCTGCTAGGGCTGGGCAACTTAATTTGTGTATACCTTTCCCACTTAATCATTCTACAACTGATGATTTCTGTTCACAAATAATTCACTTTATTTGATGTGTTTCTACAGTAAGAAGAATAAATAATATCAAGAAAAAATCTTCATTGTTCTATAATAATCTAATACATGTATTAGCCTAAATTAACTACAATTACTTGACCAAATATTTCAAAATATTAACAAATTAATAGATACAATTTTCAATTGATAAGCTGCATATTGATTAAAAAAAGAAAGAAAGAAAATTTGGTAATCTATTCGGAAATTTTTTCACTTATTCCAGGATACTTCTAGAAACTCGCATCTTTTCAGTATGCATGTATACATTTTAATAAATGTCAGTAGAATATTTTTACTGTGTCTAGTGTTGACTAGATTGATGTTTAAGTAGATTCTATAAACCCGCTGCATAATAGTTGCACATGTATGAAGTTCCTTCTGTCTAGAAAACGTTTTATCTTGAATGGAGCAATATGATATTGCTCGTTTCATTTTATGGTACATGCATCCTGTCTTGTAAACTGTTAATAAGAAGGGCAGCTTCTTAAAGGACAAAGAACTCCTTTGAACTCCATGTGTTAACCTTCTTGTCCTGAGATTTTCTGACAAACAAGGACAGATTGTCTTCATTTTTGAACAATACTGTAAATAACTTTTTATTCGCGAGAACTAAATATTTTACGCGAGACGGAATGCTCGCGAAAATTTCATTCTCGCGTATTATAGAATTCCTTAAGATTATATAGAGCAATGACCACAATTCGTGAAAATTTTGTCTCGCTAATAAAGAGTCAATGACTATCTCGCGAAAATTAAGTGATCTACAGTATATGCCGTGCTCTCCTTTGTACCAAAACAAAGTTCTTCTTGCATTTTCTCTTTTCAGTACCATCAATTCTATAGTCTAATTTCCCCTGCAGCATGACTGTATTGTCGCAACTGCTTGAAGAAGGGCCAAATACTGAAGATGAACCGATCTTCCATGTCACTTGATTTGAGAACGCCCTTAACTCGGTATTTTATTTAGTTTGAAATTCCTAATCAGTTTTGAGCATTTTAAACTACTGACCTAATGTACAAATTAAAGTTTTCTTTGCCTTCCTGTTTTAGCCATCTTACATGTAGTAGCACTTGAAGAACTTATCTATTCGTCTGGTAACCCCCCCAACCTTCTCTCTCTCTCCCTGCAATTAATTTCTGAACCACTTCTGTATTTTACTGTCATCCATAATTTTAGTAAATAAATCTCTCTTTATTTCTATGTAAAAGAATGCCTGCAATTTTTAAAATTGTTGTCTCTTTTTGTAGAAGTCTTTCTGATAAAGATGTCTGCTGTAGTGAGCTTGAATGTTGACAACTGCACCATTGGAAATCAAGGATTCCTTTCTCACTTTAGCTACACTCAATTTTTGACGAAATTGTCCTTGAACTCAGGCATCAGTATGCTTCAGTATTCCGCTTTCCTGGCAGAGGAACTTTCTATACAGCCATTTTGTAATTTTTAGGTTTCCTCTTTCCCTAAAACCACACAGGACATCGGTTTTTACAGTCTCATCTGAAGGATGGCCCATACGTTCCACAATGGGATTCAATCTTGCGACGTTATGATCAACTCCTAATGCCTGGTCACATTTAAGCCGATGGTCGGGCGACTAAATTTTTCTGGTCTTGTCGGCTGAAAGAACAAGATCGGCGGACACAGTATCGGGCGATACAGAGCAGTCACATTATTTCCTAGGGACACCGATGACTTGGATGAATAACACAAAAAAATCCTTTTTCTTTAGAAATCAGCATTTTTTTTTCATAGATCTATATTCAGATAGGGGACGTGAGTAATGTTTACAAGGCAAAGTGGCAGAATCTTATAAAATTGTGACTCAATGTTGAAAATGTGTGCAAAATTTGTATGAAATAGCATAAAAACGGCAAATGGTGCATATCTAAGCAGCAAAGAATACTTAAGATTACTTTATATCTTACGGATTAATTATTTATTTCCGTTCAAAAAATTTATATCAATCCATGCATCAAAATTTTGTTTGTGTTATGTATCCTTAATAGGTTAGATATTCACAAGTCGGCCAATCGTCGCCCGATCATCGAGCTCTGAGCTACAGTTTGATTTTAACCGTCGGCCGAAAATTTCAACACCCTTATTGTCCAACGACTGACGACCGACTTACAATGAAGCGCATTGAAGTGGTAAAATTTTCCGTTCGAATGGAACGTTTTGAGCTATCTTTAGAACGTTTATTGACATCTTATGACACGCCCATTTCTTTAGAAATGGGTAAAACGGTCAATTTGTTTATTCGAATACCTGTAGAACAGGTTTTCCATAAATACAATAAGCAATGAAATTGACGGTCTAAATAAACACCGAGTAAACACGTGTTCGAACGAAACATGTGTTGTGGTAACTTCAATAGACATGATAAGTTCAAAAATATGTACATATTCGTTGCAAATTTTGTTTTACAGAAGCGGAGAGTCTCTAACTCTCTCTTCTAATTTTTTAAAGCTCCATTTCAGTGTAACTCATATTGCTTGTCGCGAAGAATGGAGTGTCCTAAAACATTACGACGAATATTTCTTTCTCGTTTCTAAAAATATGGTCGTGTCATTATGTTGTAATTGACGTTCAAAACATGACTCATCCAAACGGAAAATTTTACCACTTCAATGCGCTTCATTGTAACAGCCCTTTAAAGCTGACATGAATTCTTAAAAACGCAACATTTTCATCTATGTACGACTTGTTTCATACCAACTAAGCCGTATTCCGCCATATTTCTTTCAGATACCTTGTCTCATTGTAACGATGTATACCCCAACGCGCTTGTTACACTTGAATGATTTTTTGGATTGGGTATCGACTTGTGCACATCTCCGATGGTAAAGCATATGAGAACACATGAGATGATCAAGACATTTCAAAAACAAAATAAACAACATAATAATCATATTTTTGAATGATTACTGATTTGAATCAAAAGAAAAAAATGCAAGTTTGGAAGAGAAATTTAGATGCATGAGTATGTATTTTTACAGTGCGCCAATTTATGCAGAATAAACTTCAAATAAAAAGCAGTAAAATTTGCAAACACATTTTGAAATGATATTATTTGAATGGAACAAAACAACCAACGTCTTTGATTTGCAGGTCCTATGCAATTGATGCATATCGAGAAAACGCCTCGAACGCTGTAAACGTACCCATACCTGGTAATAAGGTTACTGCATCGGTTCGAAGATGTGCACAAGTCAAGTGAAATACACCCTGAATTCCATTTATTGAAATATGCATCACAAAAAAGAAATAAACTCCATAAAAGCTCAATAGTAAACACACTGTCATTACTCCGAACACACTAGCACGACGATACACTTAGTCCGTGCTGATCCGATTTTGGTCAGGGAAAATATCAAAAGTGGAAAGAGAAGTTATTTGGTATTTGCGCGGCTGAAAGGGGGGAGGGGGAATATTATAACTGATGTTCCTAAGCTATAATTGTGAATTGTTTATCTACATGTAGTTCTAATATACATTCTATACAAAGTCATGTATATAGTCTGCAGTTGGTTTGCGTCGCAAAATTCATTTGTCAATTATAACTGATTATTTTAGTACTAATCTCAAACCTAAACCAAGTAATTTGATGTACGGCTATAATTTACTTCAAATCTTAAAAGCAGTTAACCAGAATACAAATCTTTATGTGTACATCTATACATTCTGTAACACATACACACACGGAGAAAGGCCATCCCCTGTTCAGATTGACATTTATAGGCTTTGATTTTTTAGACGGGGGGGGGGGGGGGCATACAAAAATAATTGACATGACCGCTATTTAAATATTCTTGGAAGACAGACATTTCTGCCGAATTCAGTTTTGAGATTTTTTTTGAAATGTGTCACTCCGACCACAAAGTATGTGCATTTTGAGGAATGTAACTGTTTTATAATTATGTTGTTACAGGAAGTATTTCGAGATTTCAGTATCCCTGCCTGATAGTCTAGGTATTTTTTTTATATATATAAATAATTTCTGTAGGTGAATTTGGGAGATAATTTTAAAAGCTAGGGTAGGGATACTTGACACTGGTTGAATACGAATAATTATTATTTATTCTTTTGTATATTGAACTCTCTCTCTCTCTCTTTCTGTCTGTAACCACCCGTTGGGGCAATGATAGGTATAAAATCCTACGCACTTTGTGCTGTACTATTTATTATGCCTTAGGACAGATCAAGGATTTTTTTCAGGCGGGATGTCGAAACTTCATAAATTGAATAATAATTTTACTTTGGACAGGAAATTAACCCAAACGCCCAAATTGAAAGAGAAACTAGACGTACATATATTATGAGCAATAATGAACTCACTAAATGATACCCCCTGCCTCCCATTTGGTTATAATGGCAAAGTCCGTAGGATTTGCGGATAAGAGATGGGTACCCCAAAGCGTAACAGACAGACGAACGGACATAACGATTACCTCCCACTTTTCAGGCGGGGGATATAATAAACGTGAAATATAAATCACAGGAATGGGAACATTGGGAACTTTCTCGAATACCTTCTCAAACGGATGTGTCGAACTTGGACAACAGACAAGAGAATTTTTAAAAAGCTAGTTTTAGGAAGAATGTGGAATTCTCACGAGGAGTTTACTCTCTTTTCCTATATGCTTTTTCTAATAAACATTAATTAATTATGTCTAGAAATTTAATTCACATTAAATTCTATTTTCATTATTATTGTACCAAAGAATCAAACTCGTTTATTATACCCCACGCGTGAGGTATAATGTTTTTGACCCGTCAGTCAGTCTTTTTTTTTTTTTTGGTCAGCGCAACTTCTCATAAACCACTGTACAGAGTTTTGTCGAACTTTGCAGATATTTATAGGAGACAATGTGTGTGTAGATTTGCACATCACCAGGAAATTCCGAATTCTTTATTTTTCGGGAATTTCCGCACTTTTACATTTAGATTTTGGCCATATCTTGAATATAGAGGTGAGCAGTTTGTCCACTCCTCATAAACCGCTGCACACAATTTCGTCAAACTTTACAGATATTTAGGACACAATGTGTATAGATGTGCATTTTACAAGGAAATTACGATTCCTTTATTTTTTTTCGGGGAATTTCAGCACTTCGACTTTTGGGGGAGCGTGGGGTATGTGAACGTGCTCACTTTTTCTTTCATTGTGCATAAAATTATAAATACCTTTAAATCAAATTATAAGGTCTAATAAAGCCAATACACAGTATTTATTTGATAATAATTGATCATAAAGAAATCCAATCTGTTTCAGACGTTTTTCTTACATTATTTTTATGAGAGTGTTATGCATGTTTTATTACATCCCCCCCCCCCCCTCATATCACGGGAAAATATCTTCAAAAGGTGAATGACTCGTAATAATGCCTGCTTTTTTATGAATTTGATGAAGTTAAACCATGTACTTAATCGTAAATTTTATTTAAAACATGTACAGACAAGAGTTATGTTTATTTTTGAAAAAATTACTTGCATTTTTTTTTCCTATACAGAAACAGCGATGAGACCGTGGTCTCTTATTACCACGTGACTAATCAGAACGAGGCTACTTTCATTTTTGCATTGCCTACGTGCAGCATGGGATCATTGATAATTAAGCCCTATGGTATCTTCAGATTACAGCCTATTAAGCTGGAAGTAAGTGACAGTGTAACATAACATAAACCTTGTCATGGTCTAAAATGCAGATTTTCACATAGAAAGCCATGATGATCATTTTTTAAATGTTTTTACCCAACTGAAATGACTATATACATGTCATGGTCTCTATATAACAATGACATACAAGAGACCAGGGACTATAATACACTATATATTGGTCATGGTCTCTATATAACAATTACATACAAGAGACCAGGGACTATAATACACTATATACTTGTCATGGTCTCTATATAACAACTACATACAAGAGACCAGGGACTATAACACACTATATACTTGTCATGGTCTCTATATAACAATTACATACAAGAGACCAGGGACTATAATACACTATATACTTGTCATGGTCTCTATATAACAATTACATACAAGAGACCAGGGACTATAACACACTATATACTTGTCATGGTCTCTATATAACAACTACACACAAGAGACCAGGGACTATAACACACTATATACTTGTCACGGTCTCTATATAACAATTACATACAAGAGACCAGGGACTATAACACACTATATACTTGTCACGGTCTCTATATAACAATTACATACAAGAGACCTGGGACTATAACACACTATATACTTGTCACGGTCTCTATATAACAACTATAACACACTACATATACAAGAGACCAGGGACTATAATACACTATATACTTGTCATGGTCTCTATATAACAATTACATACAAGAGACCAGGGACTATAACACACTATATACTTGTCACGGTCTCTATATAACAATTACATACAAGAGACCAGGGACTATAACACACTATATACTTGTCACGGTCTCTATATAACAATTACATACAAGAGACCAGGGACTATAACACACTATATACTTGTCGTGGTCTCTATATAACAATTACATACAAGAGACCAGGGACTATAATACACTATATACTTGTCACGGTCTCTATATAACAGCTGCATACAAGAGACCAGGGACCATAACACACTATATACTTGTCGTGGTCTCTATATAACAATTACATACAAGAGACCAGGGACCATAACACACTATATACTTGTCAGGGTCTCTATATAACAATTACACACAAGAGACCAGGGACTATAATACACTATATACTTGTCGTGGTCTGTATATAACAATTACATACAAGAGACCAGGGACCATAACACACTATATACTTGTCACGGTCTCTATATAACAACTACACACAAGAGACCAGGGACTATAACACACTATATACTTGTCACGGTCTCTATATAACAATTACATACAAGAGACCAGGGACTATAACACACTATATACTTGTCACGGTCTCTATATAACAATTACATGCAAGAGACCAGGGACTATAACACACCATATACTTGCATGATATAACAACAACATACAAGACCATTGACATATAACAACTACAGTCACAATATACACAT
Organism: Saccostrea cuccullata; assembly: GCF_032062105.1. Taxonomy (NCBI): domain Eukaryota; kingdom Metazoa; phylum Mollusca; class Bivalvia; order Ostreida; family Ostreidae; genus Saccostrea; species Saccostrea cuccullata. The sequence goes on along the minus strand of NW_026928740.1, from coordinate 18,191 downwards.
ATAACAACTACACACAAGATGGTCTCATGTTAACAACACTGTAGAATGAGATCATTGACATATTACAGTCACAAACATAGATGGTCTCATGTTTACAACACTGTAGCATGAGACCATTGACATATAACAGTCTTAAACATAGATGGTCTCATGTTTACAATACTGTAGCATGAGACCATTGACATATTACAGTCTTAAACATGCATGGTCTCATGTTTACAACACTGTAGCATGAGACCATTGACATATAACAGTCTTAAACAGGCATGGTCTCATGTATACAACACTGTAGCATGAGACCATTGACATATAACTGTCTAAAACATAGATCGTCTCATGTTACAACACTGTAGCATGAGACCATTGACATATAACAGTCTTAAACATAGATGGTCTCATGTTTACAACACTGTAGCATGAGACCATTGACTTATAATAGTCTTTAACATAGATGGTCTCATGTTTACAACACTGTAGCATGAGACCATTGACATATAACAGTCTTAAACACAGATGGTCTCATGTTTACAACACTGTAGCATGAGACCATTGACATATTGCAGTCTTAAACATAGATGGTCTCATGTTTACAACACTGTTGCATGAGACCATTGACATATAACAGTCTTAAAAATAGATGGTCTCATGTTTACAACACTGTAGCATGAGACTATTGACATATTACAGTCTTAAACATGCATGGGCTGTTGCATGAGACCATTGACATATAACAGTCTTAAACATAGATGGTCTCATGTTTACAGTACTGTAGCCTAAGACAATTGACATATAACAGTCTTAAACATAGATGGTCTCATGTTTACAACACTGTAGCATGAGACCATTGACATATAACAGTCTAAAACATAAATGGTCTCATGTTTACAACACTGTAGCATGAGACCATTGACATATAACAGTCTGAAACATAGATGGTCTCATGTTACAATACAACATAGCATGGTCTCATGTATAACAGTCTTACATGGTCTCATGTTTACAACACTGTAGCATGAGACCAGTCTTAAACACATGTTTACAACACTGTAGCATGAGATCATTGACATATATCAGTCTTAAACATAGATGGTCTCTTGTTTACAACACTGTAGCATGAGACCATTGACATATAACAGTCACAAACACACATGGTCTCATGTTTACAACACTGTAGCATGAGACCATTGACATATAACAGTCTTAAACAGGCATGGTCTCATGTTTACAACACTGTAGTATGAGACCATTGACATATTACAGTCACAAACATAGATGGTCTCATGTTTACAACACTGTAGCATGAGACCATTGACATATAACAGTCTTAAACAGGCATGGTCTGATGTTTACAAAACTCTAGCATGAGACCATTGACATATAACAGTCTTACAAACATAGATGGTCTCATGTTTACAACACTGTAGCATGAGACCATTGACATATAACAGTCTTAAACATAGATGGTCTCATGTTTACAATACTGTAGCATGAGACCATTGACATATAACAGTCTTAAACATAGATGGTCTCATGTTTACAATACTGTAGCATGAGACCATTGACATATATAAACAGTCTCATGTTTAAACAGCATGAGACCATTGACATATAACAGTCTGATGGTCTCATGTTTACAACACTGTAGCATGAGACCATTGACGTATAACAGTCTTAAACAGGCATGGTCTCATGTATACAACACTGTAGCATGAGACCATTGACATATAACAGTATTAAACATAGATGGTCTCATGATTACAACATTGTAGCATGGGACCATCAACATAAAACAGTCTTAAACATAGATGGTCTCATGTATACAATACTGTAGCATGAGACCATTGACATATAACAGTCTTAAACATAGATGGTCTCATGTTACAACACTGTAGCATGAGACCATTGACATATAACAGTCTTAAACAGGCATGGTCTCATGTTTACAACACTGTAGCATGAGACCATTGACATATAACAGTCTTAAACATAGATGGTCTCATGTTTACAACACTGTAGCATGAGACCATTGACATATTACAGTCTTAAACATAGATGGTCTCATGTTTACAACACTGTAGCATGAGACCATTGACATATTACAGTCTTAAACATAGATGGTCTCATGTTTACAACATTGTAGCATGAGACCATTGACATATAACAGTCTTAAACAGGCATGGTCTCATGTATACAACACTGTAGCATGAGACCATTGACATATAACAGTCTTAAACACAGATGGTCTCATGTTTACAATACTGTAGCATGAGACCATTGACATATTACAGTCACAAACATAGATGGTCTCATGTTTACAATACTGTAGCATGAGACCATTGACATATATCAGTCTTAAACATAGATGGTCTCTTGTTTACAACACTGTAGCATGAGACCATTGACATATAACAGTCTTAAACATAGATGGTCTCATGTTTACAACACTGTAGCATGAGACCATTGACATATAACAGTCTTAAACATAGATGGTCTCATGTATACAACACTGTAGCATGAGACCATTGACATATAACAGTCTTAAACATAGATGGTCTCATGTTTACAACACTGTAGCATGAGACCATTGACATATAACAGTCTTAAACAGGCATGGTCTCATGTTTACAACATTGTAGTATGAGACCATTGACATATAACAGTCTTAAACATAGATGGTCTCATGTATACAAAACTGTAGCATGAGACCATTGACATATAACAGTCTTAAACATAGATGGTCTCATTTTTACAACACTGTGCAATGAGACCATTGACATATAACAGTCTTAAACATATGTTTGCAACACTGTGGTATGAGACCATTGACATATAACAGTCTTTAACAGGCATGATCTCATGTTTACAACACTGTAGCATGAGACCATTGACATTTTACAGTCTTAAACATAGATGGTCTCATGTTTACAATACTGTAGCATGAGACCATTAACATATTTCAGTCTTAAACAGGCATGGTCTCATGTTTACAACATTGTAGCATGAGACCATTGACATATAACAGTCTTAAACAGGCATGGTCTCATGTATACAACACTGTAGCATGAGACCATTGACATATAACAGTCGCAAACATAGATGGTCTCATGTTTACAGCACTGTAGCATGAGATCATTGACATATAACAGTCTTAAACATAGATGGTCTCATGATTACAACATTGTAGCATGAGACCATCAACATAAAACAGTCTTAAACAGGCATGGTCTCATGTTTACAAGATTGTAGCATGAGACCATTGATATATAACAGTCTTAAACATAGATGGTCTCATGTTTACAATACTGTAGCATGAGACCATTGACATTTTACAGTCTTAAACATAGATGGTCTCATGTTTACAATACTGTAGCATGAGACCATTGACATATTACAGTCTTAAACAGGCATGGTCTCATGTTTACAACATTGTAACATGAGACCATAAACATATAACAGTCTTAAACAGGCATGGTCTCACGTATACAACACTGTAGCATGAGACCATTGACATATAACAGTCTTAAACATAGATGGTCTCATGTATACAATACTGTAGCTGAGACCATTGACATATAACAGTATTAAACATAGATGGTCTCATGATTACAACATTGTAGCATGAGACCATCGACATAAAACAGTCTTAAACAGGCCTGGTCTCATGTTTACAACACTGTAGCATGAGACCATTGACATATAACAGTCTTAAACATAGATAGTCTCATGTTTACAATACTGTAGGTAGCATGAGACCATTGACATATTACAGTCTTAAACAGGCATGGTCTCATGTTTACAATACTGTAGCATGAGACCATTGACATATAACAGTCTTAAACATAGATGGTCTCATGTTTACAATACTGTAAGTAGCATGAGACCATTGACATATAACAGTCTTAAACAGGCATGGTCTCATGTTTACAACACTGTAGTATGAGACCATTGACATATTACAGTCACAAACATAGATGGTCTCATGTCTACAGCACTGTAGCATGAGACCATTGACATATAACAGTCTTAAACAGGCATAGTCTCATGATTACAACATTGTAGCATGAGACCATTGACATATAACAGTCTTAAACAGGCATGGTCTCATGTATACAACACTGTAGCATGAGACCATTGACATATAACAGTCTTAAACATAGATGGTCTCATGTATACAACACTGTAGCATGAGACCATTGACATATAACAGTCTTAAACATAGATGGTCTCATGTTTACATACTGTAGCATGAGACCAGGGACATATAACAGTTACAAACACAGATGGTCTCATGTTTACAACACTGTAGCATGAGACCATTGACATATAACAGTCTTAAACATAGATGGTCTCATGTATGCAATACTGTAGCATGAGACCATTGACATATAACAGTCTTAAACATAGATGGTCTCATGTTTACAACATTGTAGCATGAGACCATTAACATATAACAGTCTTAAACATAAATGGTCTCATGTATACAATACTGTAGCATGAGACCATTGACATATAACAGTCACAAACATAGATGGTCTCATGTTTATGATACTGTAGCATGAGACCAAAGACATATAGCAGTCACCCACACAAAAAAAACAATGTTATTTTGTGAAATGCTAAATTATATGGATAGCTTACATTATTTCCTATGTTTATGTTATTAAACAATTTAAGACTATAATAATTTTAATGGTACACACTCTATATCCTTTTTTCAGTGCCCCACACATTATGGATGATAATTTTGTGAATTAGAGCAGTTCTTTCTCGAGAGGGGCCTTCATTTTTCTGGACATCAGAATTTTATATCAATGGATTGTCCAGGAATTGCCATACAGGTATGTGATGAAAATTACAAGAGCTGATTTGTATGGCTAGCTTAAATATCTTACTTGAGGAAATAACCAATCACAATGAATTAAGTTAATTACAGTTCTATATACATGTATAGAGAAAGGCAATTTCTTTTTATTTTTTAATTGATCACATTTTTAGGCCTACAGTATTAATTTTGGACTCATATAAGAGGAATATCATATATTAAGCAGGCTTTTTCCATTGAACTAAAGGAAACTGTCTTTGTTAGAAGGTGTTCATGAAGCAGCTTCCTGGATGGTGTGTAGTCTGTTTGTCAGCATGTGAAGCCCAGGTGTATATCAAGCTGTACAGCGACTATCAGAATTTAGGAGCAAATCAAAGATCTGATTTTAATCAGATTGATTTCAAGGAAGGTATGTTTACTGTCATTTTTCTTTTTTTTTTTTTTAAGCTGCATCAGGTGTGTTTTTTCTGATTCAAATTTTTGTGTAAGTACATGTATTAATCTTTATTTTCTCTTACATTAATTTACTGCAGAGGGTCTAGTTAATAAATTTGATAAAGCTATAAAGTAGCATATAGTCAATAATTTCTATGTGTGAATCCTAAAGAGTATAAGGTAACTCTCATTTTGACTATAATTTCTCTGATTTCAGTAGTAGTCTCCCCTGTTAAAGATCAGTAATGGTGGATATACAATGCTGGATGCAGTCTGGTCATCAACAGAGAGTTTTGACACCTGTAATTTGCCTCTGTAACCTTTGCTGTGTTTATCAGACAGGTAAAAAAATGAAGATAAATGATCAAAATAATTTTAATGAGATTAATAATAAAAAATGAACCATTCTTTAATACATGTATAAGAATTAAAACACAATTATTAACACATACAATTATACATAATGTTCATATTTCCCCCATTTGCCTGATTGAATAGAATCAGAAAATAAAACAAAATTTATAATATGTAAGGCAATTCACAAATTATGTATTACATACAAAGAGGTAGATTCACGTACTCCATAAAAAGGCCTTGTCAATATACTAATTAAACGACCAAGTCCTTATGTCCTATTTCGATAATCAACATAAAATACAGACTTAGTGCTTTCAATTCCTATAAAAAATTTTCCTCTGAGAGCCCAAGTTTGGAAACTATGGCGTTGTGAAACTGCAATGTTCTTGATTTTTGAAGAAAATGGGTGAAATTGAGCATCTTCAACTTCTGATAAAAATATGAGCCCATCCTGCGATCCAAAAATTCTTTCATGGATTAGAATCCCCTGAAACAGTTCTTTCATTATATAAGTCAGCATTTTAGATCAGATGTTGGGGGCTATGCATAATATTAAAAAACAGCTTAAATTTTTTGTCATTTTTAACCAAATATTCAAGATTTGAGCAAAATACATTCATTACATAGACAAGAGAAAAGATTACTTCATTTTTATTTGATATGAAGTCACCAAGGGTCCAAGTGAAATATAACATATTTTCAACTAAAACTGAGTAATTAAGAAATTCACAAAAAATGGACAATGTGAACTTTCTTCTTTCAAACTTTTGAATTAAAAACACACAGTCAATGATTTCATATGTGCAACCATTCATTTCCTAAGTAAATATTATTGTACATTTTGTAATATGCAATAGGATGTTTATCTTGTGCAATAAATAAATTACAGTTCCCCCTTTCAAAGTCTTATAACTTCCTTTTTTTATTTTGGGTCTGTTAGTGATTAACTGTATGTGTCTTTAAAAAAAAATTTCTTACAAATGATATCTTTTTATAGATCTTTAATTTTTTTGTTGATAATTATATTTTAACAGTTTTTATTTCATTTAAATGTAATTTAGTCTATCTTGTTGGTTTTTTTTTTTAGATGATGAATCAGTCTACTTCTTTTTACAAGAAGTGCCCCTCCAGACTCACAAAGATCCAATGTTGGGTTTCCATGACACCTATTCAGTGAGTGCACAGTTTAATGTACTCTACTTTTAAACTTTTTACTAATTGATATTAGTCAAGATTATATGAGTCAATATGAGTCAAGATTACTTGGTCTTCTTTTTGGGATGTACACCTTAAGATAAATAGTGTAATGTAGGATTTTGCCTTAAGTTGAGGTAAGGTCTGTAATCACTGATTACATATACATGTATTTATTAACATAGTTGATAATTTTTTCCCCTTTTGTTGCAGGTCTAATGCATGTTGGCAACTGATGCTGGTTCTATTTTCACCAAGAAGCATACCATGCATACCACCGGTAACCAAGTGACGGACAGGCATAACCACACTTATCTCATAACCTCTTTGTAAAACTTTTCTTGGTGACTGGTAAAGTGACATTTTTACAATAGATAGAAAGGATCCATGCCTGGCCTTGTTTTTCCTCCCCATGCTGATTCCAGTCCAGTGAACCATCACAAACTTGAAACTTTGGTGAGTTTCTTAAAATGCATGGTTCCAACTCACACAAAAAGGTCTTAGTCAAGTCAAGGTCAAGCTCCAAATACACTCCTCTAAACCAAGTCTATTTCAAATGAAACTTACGAAATAACAGCAGGCCCCTTAAGATGATCACTATCCAATTGATATCTAGGTAGACCATTTCTGCTTGTGGATGACGTCTTAACGTCTGAATTTTTTAATAGTAATTCTTTAAATGTTATTCATGTATATTGAATTGCTATGCCTTTTTGAAGTTTGTATGTTTATAGCTTCCACATGTACTCAGACCTTTTTATGCCCCACCATGAATATGGCCGGGGCATATAGTATTTGTCATGTCTGTCTTCCGTCCTTCTGTCCTTCCGTCCTTCCATCACACTTTGTGTTTTGCTCTGTTCAAAGCTAAGTTTCAAAGAAACTATCCAAGATATTTTCATCAAACTTCATATGTTGATAGATATTGAGAGCTATGCAACTGCATCAACATTTTTTGACCTTGACCTTTACTCTGACCTTGACCTCACTTTTCTTAAATAAGTGTTTAGCTCAGTTTTAAACATACCATTCAAGATGGTGTTATCAAACTTCACATGTTGATACTAACTTGCATGGATGATGCATCTAGGGATGAACACTACCAGACTTGCTTCGGATGCTAGATCTGACCTATGTTTTCCAGATGAGTGACCAGATTAAAATTTTTGGAGCAGGTCCATTCCTAAGGAACTATATGCCCTACTTGGACCAAACTTGCATGGATGATGCTTCTAAGGATGGACACTACCAGACTTGCTTCGGATGCTGGATCTGACCTACATTTTTATTCCCTAGTAACTATAAGCCCTACCTGAACCAAACTGATCAAATTTCGTACACATACAAATGTTCACTTTTCTTTACTTATATATCCTCGGCGGGGCATTCATGTCCTATGGACATATTTCTAGTTTGAATTACAATTTTTTTTTATTAATTCATGATTTATTATTTAATATTGACTTTTCTTGTATTTCAGCGATGTACCCTTCCTTATGATTTGTCCTTGCCCAAACAGCCAATGCAATGAATGAAGAAAATGCAGGGTTGAAATGGATTAAAGATCAACTTTTCTATATGACAGCAAATATTTTCTTGGTGCATTGTATATTTGACTTGTAGAACAAGAATTTATCAAAGTTGTCATTAATTTAAGAAAAAAGCACAATTTTCACACTCATGTAAGAGGAGAAATATAACAGAGTATTGAATACCATGTTAGAATTTTTAGTCAAGCATGTGTTAATTACAAATTGAAATGCAAAACTTTCAATAGCAGATTGAATAACGTAAATCTAGAAATTTTTGCTGTAGATAAATTTTTAGCAAATTTGCGAGTTCATTGCATTCACAAAAATATATTTCTTAAAATTAATTCAACAATAAGAAAATTTAAACAAAGTAGTGGTCATTCGCAAAATTTTGAAACGTAAAAATTAATCAACAGCATTACGACCGAGATTCGCAAAATAAAATCGACGTAAACATTTCCAGATTTATAGTAGTTACTGTGTAGATTATTATGAATATTAGGTCACCCAAGTCAGTCTAACAATGGTGCACTATCGTATGGAAATTTTCAACTTCTTATTTGAAACCACTTAAGCAGTCTTAATTAATTTTGGCATACAGTTTGGCTCACCTATTAATTTATTCTTAGAAAATTTTCTATGCTCAGGGTTGTATTCTCCTCTGGTGACTGTTAAGGTCCATTGGCCCCTTGTTACTCTTTTACTTAAATATTTTGTTTTTAAGCTATTATTGCTGCAAGCATTTGCAAGCATTATAAGTATATTATTTTCTTTGTTAAGTTTGCTGTCATTTGTTTAATTTATAAGCTTTTCATGTGTACATTACTTATTATACACATATTATTTTTTGTTGTTAGCAAATAATTTGAATGTATGCACGTGCCTTTAATTTGGATGAGAGCCTATTTGTATATTTTCAATATTTTCTTGAGTAATAAATATTGAATTGATTTCAGCATATTTTATTATGTATTCAAACATGAATTGAATGGCAGCAGGCATATTTTGATAAATTGAATACTGCATTATAATGTTAAACATGACCAGTTATTGTTACACTACCATTAAAGAACTAATATCTTATACATGTATGCACAGTTTATTCTTATTTGTTCTTCTTGTTTTCTTATTTTCAAGGTCTGTACAAATGTTCTGGTTACCATTTACATGTACAAATTTAGCCCTAGTTAAAATCAATTTTTTGAGCCAATTTTACTATTTAAACCAAATTACATGTATATGAAATTCAAATTATGACAAAATTATTTCTTGTTTGAAATGAAAACATTCCTCTAGTCTCCTTAACACTTGATGTTTGAAGGAATATCTGAAATGTTATATTGCATTTAGATGTTTGTTAATGTGTTCTGATCATTACACTTAAAGTAAACTGTTCTCTTCAGTTTCAAATCCTTTCTCCTTATTCTGTATCATTAAGTAGTCAAAAGTGAAATGCCCTGTTCTCAGAGAGCACCTGGATAGTGATGCAGTGGTCTTAGTTCCATTCCTAGTCCAATCATACATTTTCTTCTTTTCTGTCACACATTATGGACTAACAACAAAAATTTAAAGTTCAAAACCAATGGATGGAGGTTACAGTTAACTTGAAGGAAAATTGAATATGAAATGCATATGTTCCCAACAATTAAAAGAGTCAGCTTTAATTTGGAGAATTTTTAGACATACTAACATAAGGACAACTATGGATGATCTAATAGACAGAGGCAGCCATTGTACACATTCTGATATACATGTACTAGTATATGTGACAAGCAAAGCATCTTAACATTTTGAACTTCATTTTTATTTAACTCAAAATTATTTGACCTTGTGGCCTTAAATAAATAGGAGTTTATATTCAACTGAAGATAATCCGAGAATATGAATAAAAGGGTTAGGCATAATCAAAAGCCTTTTGTTGATGTTGGAAGGAAGATCTACGTAAGACTTGCACTAACCTCACAAAATGATACATAAATACCCCCCATCCCCACCCCCATGCATGTGAGTAAAAAAGGGATTCTGTAAAGGCTTCATTGAATGTTCTGGGATTTAGGAGTAGTTGCACTAACGAATTGGGTACGTCCTTATTAAGTATAATGGCAAGAATCATCTTGTTCTGTAGGGAACAAAATGATCTGCCCGGTGTCGCATAATATTTGGTCCGCCTCGTTTAAAGGTCCGGTGTCGCATAATATACGTTCCGGGTAACTTGGCGTTCCGGCCGGAACGCTAAATACCTATAATATTGGTTCCGGGCCATAATAAACGTTCCGGCCCGCGTAAGATTGGTTCCGGCCGTAAAAAACGTTCCGGGCAACCAAGCACCCTATTAAACTCTCTATCTATATTTAATATTGGCTGTTAATTTTAATTTTCTTCTTTCTTTTATACTTTCGTATATGATACAGCAGGATTTAATCGTAAGACATACATACAGTTGTATGTGTTTACATTTCAAGTCAGAATATGCGGTCTTTTTACCAGAGACATTATATATTTATTGATGTCTCTGATTTAAATATTATATTAATCCATGAAATTCCAGTTGATTATTTTGATTCTTTGTAAACAAAAGAAGGTGTGAAACTTGTTTACATTGATATACCCCACCCTCCCATCGTGCTGTTTTACGATAGACTTGGCTCAGTCTTGCGAATCGCCGTAAGCACACATGACCACCCTGATCAGATGATAATGGTGATAGATTAATTATATTTACCATAAAATACTTTAATTATTAGGTATAATATTTTAATTTCCTTACAATTTTTTAAACACCCATACATGTAGTTGCGTTTTTTTTAAAACCAAATATAAAATAAATTAAAATACAAGAACATGATGGGAAACGAGTGCATGCCGGATCTAAAAAGGGAATTTATGATTTAAGCATTTAATACGAAGGAAAAGTATTTCCCGTTTGTTGATTATTTTTCTTCGTCAGGTGAAGTTTTTTGTTGTTTTTTTTTTTAAATTTTAATGTTATATGTCAACAAAACATGCACATGATCAACTTGGAAATGTTTCAATGACACGGCTAAAAACGTTTGAATAAAATTCAACTCATTTTTATTTATGCACGTAAGTACAAGTACATTTGTATTCATTAGTGAAAATAACACTGAAGAAGAAATGTATTACAGACACAGATCTGTATTTTACTATTTATATGAATAGCATTGTGAAGTCTGCTCACTCAACCCCCCCGCACCCCTTCCCCTGCAGTGAACAGTAGACAAAAAACTTGATTTGCTTGGTATAAAATTTTCTATATTTTAATTAACAATTTGTTGAATGTGTTCAACAAACAAAGGAGTCTTAGTGGGGAAGGCAACCGCGAACGTTTGTTCTATCGCCTACCTGATTTTTCAAACGACATCTTTGAATGACTTTTCCTATAGATATAATAGATTTTTTTTTTTACGAACTTTCAAAAACTATAATTATTTGGAAAAAAAGAAAAGGTTTCTCTTTAATTCTGATAAAACGTGTATTTCCGCTCTAGAACTCGATGGGAATGTAAAATCTTGATTTAAAATGAAAACCTGCAGGCATGCTCATGAAGCTATCTTAGGACTAAGACATCTCTTAAGACGAACTTACGACATATCTTAGTCTTAAGTGAGGCCATCGAAGCTATCCTATCTTAGGAGACCTCCTAATCTTAGTCCTAACTTTAAGATGACTGCGGACATGTCATATCTTAGGTGATTTTAAGAAACGTTGGTGTCAGGAAAACAAGAATGTTTTTTGTGTAAATAAATCAACTATTTACTGTAAATTAATGATTTCTTTAATGAACTAAATCCATTTATGAACATCATACCGTGTGAATATATGTATATACCTGTACAAATAGAAATGGAGAGAACAGTTAATAAGAATGCGCTCATTGACATGTATGCATTTAAAGATTAAAACATCAAAAAAGATTTGTATGCATTTAAAGATTAAAACATCAAAAAAGATTTATTCAAGCTCTTTCCAAGTAGATAAAAATATACAATTTTTTGTTTTTTATTGGGACAAAAACGGAGGGATAGGGGGGGGGGGGATACATTCAAAAGATCTAAACCAATCTGCTGCATTTATTGGTTTAAGCCGATGTAAATAATAAAAACAGCAGAGAAACAACACATATTCAAAAAATTAAGAAGGTTTATAGAGGTGACTTCCTCTTCGTGGAAGAGAGAGAGAGAGAGTTTGTTGATCAACTTGGACAAAGAACAAGAAAAGATGTGACATGTATGCCTTATATCTTTTCTAAAATACTTATCCAATAATACAAACAACTATGGAAAGAAAAAGTTACTTGTATATTGTCATGTAGCTCCGTTTTTCTATTTCTGCTAAATGTAAACTAGATTGTACACAAATAACTCTATTATATTAATCTCTTTTTTTTACACAAAACTTGGATAAAAATGGATTAATCTGCTAAAGATATATGTATGCAATAGAAATCGATTAAAATGAATTTAAAAAAAATACTTAAACATGTCAGTCTTAAATTAAAACATGCTTCTAAAAAAAGGAATAGGGATACACCCAATAAAGAAGTACTAACTCAGAAACGTTCTTAATAAATAAGGAAAATAAAAACTTTAATCGTCTCCAAACCTGATTTTTTTTGGGGGGAGGGGGGGGGTCACATATATGATTATACAAAACATGTATTCGAATATGGTTTTAGATGCTAGATTTGCTTGCATACTCGCTAGTAGCTACACTAAGGGAAGCGAGTATGCGAGTGGATCAAAATTTAATTCGATTGTTTTAACTGAATTCTTTAAGTGACTAAGGGGGAGCTAACACCCCCGCCCCTTCTACATCTACACGTGATGGTAACTTGAAATAGGAAGTTCAGTAATTGCAACCCGGAACGTTTATTATGAGCATAATTTTTGGTTCCGGACTAACTTAGCTTCGTAACAAAATGGAAAAGAAACAACTAAGTAGCAAAAATATATGAAATATCTTTCAGTAATTACACACCAGAACGTTAATTATGACCATGAATCTTGGTTCTGGGCTAACTTGGCTTCGTCAAAAACTGGGGAAAAACAACTAAGTAGCAAAAATATATGAAATATCGTTCAGTAATTGCAACCCGGAACGTTTATTATGACCATGATTTTTGGTTCCGAGCTAACTTAGCTTCGTCAAAAACTGGAAAAGAAACAACTAAGTAGCTAAAATATATGAAATATCTTTCAGTAATTGCAACCCGGAACGTTTATTATGACCATAATTTTTGGTTCCGGGCTAACTTGGCTTCGTCAAAAACTGGAAAACAAACAACTTAGTAGCTAAAATATATGAAATATCTTTCAGTAATTGCAACCCGGAACGTTTATTATGACCATAATCTTTGGTTCCGGGCTAACTTGGCTTCGTCAAAAACTGGAAAACAAACAACTAAGTAGCTAAAATATATGAAATATCTTTCAGTAATTGCAACCCGGAACGTTTATTATGAGCATAAGTTTTGGTTCCGGGCTAACTTGGCTTCGTCAAAAACTGGAAAACAAACAACTTAGTAGCTAAAATATATGAAATATCTTTCAGTAATTGCAACCCGGAACGTTTATTATGAGCATAATTTTTGGTTCCGGGCTAACTTGGCTTCGTCAAAAACTGGAAAACAAACAACTTAGTAGCTAAAATATATGAAATATCTTTCAGTAAATGCAACCCGGAACGTTTATTATGAGCATAATATTTGGTTCCGGGCTAACTTAGCTTCGTAACAAAATGGAAAAGAAACAACTAAGTAGCTAAAATATATGAAATATCTTTCAGTAATTGCAACCCGGAACGTTTATTATGGCCATAATATTTGGTTCCGGGCTAACTTATTTTCGTCATTTAGTGGAAAAGAAAAATCAAAGTAGCAAAAATAGTTGAAAATGCACTCAGTAATGCTAACCCGGAACGTTAAATATGATCATATAATTTTGGTTCCGTGCTAACTTATCTTCGTCATAAAAAGGAAAGAGAACTTCAAAATAGCAAAATAGTTGAAATTGCGCCCAGTAATGATTATCCGGAACGTTAAATATGATCATAATTTTGGCTCCGGGCTAACATATCTTTGTCATAATGTGGAAAAGGAACTTCAAAGTAGCAAAAATAGATGAAAATGCGCCCAGTGATGCTAACCCGGAACGTTAAATATGATCATAATTTTGGTTCCGGGCTAACTTATTTTCGTCATTAATTGGAATAGAAACATCAAAGTAGCAAAAAAAAAAAAATAGCTGAAAATGCACGCAGTAATGCTAACCCGGAACGTTAAATATGATAATAATTTTGGTTCCGGGCTAACTTATTTTCGACACAAAATAGAAAAAAGAACTTCAAAATAGCAAAAGATTTTTAAAATAACTCTAACTCTCAGTAATAGTCACCCAGAAATATGACCATAATTTGGGTTCCAGTCTGAGTTATCATAGTCAAAGATTGGAAAAGACAGACAGACAGCCCGAAATACAGGTATACAGACAAAAAACCTCTGAGCTATAGGAAAGAAATTTTAAAAACCTCCTATGGCCTAAAGAAAGCCTTAAAGATTTTGAGGTCAAAGGTCAAGGTAATGAATTCATAAATTATTTTTAACATTTTCGTTTCCACGCGATATCTATGGAGAGTAGCCTTTGAGCGGAATTTTATACCACAACCCCCTATGTCCTAATTTATGAGGAAGGCCTCTAAACTATTGGGTTTGAGGTCAAAATTTCAAAGGTCAACATCGTTAATTCATATACATGTATTTGTATATTCTTTCTGGGTGTAAAACTTTCATTTCTGGCCATGGACGATATCTCAATTAAGAAGCGTTTACGATTTTGCAATGAAATGCCATACCATAACTCCCTAACACACACCCGTCTTAACCCCCCCCCCCTCCCTTCGGTTCGTGCATCCTCTTCTTTTCCGTAATGCGGGGGACATAGATTCTCTGAATTAGCTTGTTTTATAAATCATGTTTGCATGACCTTGGGTATTATTGAGAACATTTTAAAACATTCTTTCTTTACACTTGTATTTCCATGTTAGCTTCTGTTTTCCCAAAAAATCACTCCCCTTAGACACTTGTTTCCGCTATCCCAGTTGGTTCAACGGATCCATTTTGTTCTGCATGTATAATATTTTAATTAAAAAATATAATTTTATTCCCTATAAATTGTGGTCCCGTCTTACCTTCAATTGCCACGATTTGTGCAGACAAGCATCTACAATATCAGCTGCAGATCTGTAGCTCTCCGAAAAAATATATTGATAGACCGGAGAGCTACAGCTACCCATTGAAAAAACTGTATATTTATTGCGCACAAAAAAGTGCGCTCGGTTTTCGATTTATCTCTCCATGTTTTTAAAACAATAATCTCAAAATACTAACCGTGTGTTCCTAACATATTCTTTCGCTGTTTCCACAACCAAACATTCCCCATAGTTGTTGTTAATAGTCCTCCTGACCCTGATATTGTAATCATCGAACATTTCACTTATTTATACTTCCATTTTGGTTTCAAAGATAATTCGGTCCAATATGCTTCGTTCGGATGTCAACTACGAGAGTACTTGATAGAAGATAAAGAAAAATAAATTTTTTGAAATCTTTCCTTATTTTCAATTGAAGTAAGAATTTGGAAGAATTAATCAAGAACCGAGCGCACCTTTTTGTGCGCAATAAATATACAGTTTTTTCAATGAGTGGCACTGTAGCTCTCCGGTCTATCAATATATTTTTTTCGGAGAGCTACAGATCTATTTTTTCGGAGAGCTACAGATCTGCAGCTACTACAATATGCCATGATCCTGCTACATAATTTTACAACAGTGATGCTCCAAAAAAATAAATAGAACTCTATTCCATGTTT
Organism: Saccostrea cuccullata; assembly: GCF_032062105.1. Classification (NCBI taxonomy): domain Eukaryota; kingdom Metazoa; phylum Mollusca; class Bivalvia; order Ostreida; family Ostreidae; genus Saccostrea; species Saccostrea cuccullata. The sequence goes on along the minus strand of NW_026928740.1, from coordinate 1,965 downwards.
TGCAAATTAATAATTAAAAATTAAATAAAACTTTTACATTTTTGCAACTGTTATAATTGAAACTCCCCCATAACAAAATGTTGGAATATTGATAAACAACTTTTCATTTTGTGGGGCTGTTGAAATATAATCTCCATTTTCTTTTAAATTGGAGAAGGGGTGAGATTTTTAAAACACGTAGCGCAGCTACATGAACATTATTGCAGTTTACCTTTAACCTACATGTACCTGTGTAAATGTACATTTTTTTTAACCTTCATGTATTTATTTAATATTTTTTCTCCGAAGCAGTTGAGATTATTTCAATATAATGACATTGGCGTCAGAAGCAAATTGAAAGGAGGGGGGGGGGGCTTAAGTGAAAGAAAAAAATCAAACCTACAAAAAAAATTCTTGACAAGCAATAAAGGAAAATGTGTCAATTGTCTAAACACGAAAATTCTATTTCGTGGGGGTTGGGGGGGGGGGGGGGGGTGGGGGTGGGTTATGATAGAACTTCTTCCAGTGCCAGTATTTTTTCCAAACACTACCATTTACCCTTTTTTAAACTCAACTGCAACGTGTCGGTTGAAAAAGTGTGTGTGTGCGGGGGGGGGGGGGGGGGGTTAAACCAACGCCCCAATGTTCGATGTCTATATTATGCCTATTTTTGCAAACAAAAGTGGGGGCTAAGCCTCCCTACTCTCACCCCCTCCGGTTTCGACGCCTATGAATTGCATGTATAAAACGATCATATTTTTACCAACTTCATCGTGTTTTATGTATTCAAACACCCATGCAGAAATAATTATTTTTACCACATATCTTAAGCGGTTGGTGGTTAGGACATTCCTCGAGGTAACACTAATATGCATTTTAATTCCTTTAAAACAAACAAATAGCAAAAAAAAAAAGACGAAAGAAAAGAAAAGAAAAAAAATATTTTTTTTTTTTGAAAACTTGATCGTATTAAATAAAAAGCCGAGCCAGTCAACATATACTGTCTTTACTTTTCATATCTCAATTACTATTTTTTTTCTTCCGACGATTAAAAAAATTATCATTTTCATTAACTACACGTGCTTGGCTATTTGGTATTAAAGGGAATAAACCATACTCGTATTCTTATGTTTTCATGTTTATTTCATTACAGAATAAATCATATCATCATGAAATACATGTACTGTACCTACATGTAGTATGAAGATTAATTTAGAAGAAAATAAACCATATACGTAACATTCTTCAACAGTGAATCATATACATATTTCAAATGGAATATAAACCATATATCATGCCATTTCATCAATAATATCTAATTATGAAAAAAATCTTTAATTATGAGGAATGGAAGACCGTGTTTGAGCCTCGACTTGTCAACACGTGCAATATCATTTAAACAGAGAATTTAATTCCGTAAATATATAATTATCAATATTTGTTCTTTACTTTTATCGAATTTTATCAATTAATTAATTCTTTCACATTGTGTTTCTTTAAATGTTAGTCTTTCGTAAACCCGGTCTTAAATTGTTTATCTCCTAACCATGCTCTTAACCTGTCTTTACGGGTTTGCGTGCATTGAAGCGAGAGATTCACACCTGGCATGCACTAAATAAACAAAAGGAATTGAGTTGTAGATAACCGATTTGTATACATAAGATAAACAAAGCCTTATAATGCGACCAAAGTCATATGTATCAGAAAGAGTATCATCAGGCTATTTATTCATCTATTTTTTAAAATTGCTAAGTACAAAACATTGCGCGACGCACGAAAATAGAATGTCGCTGCGTGATGCAAAAACCTCAAGAAAAAAACCCACTAATTCCATGACTCAATGTGGAATGAAATCTGGACAGATTCCGCGATTCGAAGATTGAACTCATGGCCGGAACCTATATTACAGTAAAATCCGGAACCAATATTATGATTTTAAGGTTCCGGCCGGAACGTGAAATACCCGGAACGAATATTATGCGACAC
>NW_026928739.1:0-35164 GCF_032062105.1 Saccostrea cuccullata | reverse complement strand
TTAACTTCCAATAATCAAATGGCAAGGTCATATATGGATTTACTGTGTGTACTTATTTAGATTATCATATAGACAGGTTGCAAATTATTTTTCATTTATGCGAAAACAGACCATTATGTTCAAAAAAAAAAAATGTATTTCAGTGTCTTTTTCATCTACCAATAATTCTAAAAAGGCACTACCAACCTAAGGGTACAAAATGCATACATATATTTATCACAATTGTGTTTATTTTTTTGAATTTTTTTCTTAATATTCTGCTCTTTACTTACTTACTAAAAATTAATGAAATTATATGCATGGTTATAAATCATTTATTTGACGACGTACAAAATGAACACAAAACCATTTTCTCGGTTTTTTTTTATATATGTACATAATATAAGTCAAATACGAAAAACCATGCGCTTATGATCCATTTCCATGCGATTTAAATGTCTCCGCCCCTTTGCTGCGACCTTAAAATCGAAAGCGGTCCAGTTCAATTTTCCGGAATTTTATTGGTTAAACATGTTCTTTTGTGCGTTGTATGTAATTATTGAAATATGTATGACAAAAAATTATAGAAATATATGTTAAAAGCATATGCTTGCACATTAATCATAGATTATTTCAGCGATTTATTGTAATGTTAAGTTCAATTTCCGAAAAGGTTCCAAATGTTTTAAGGCAGTCATTCTTTGATATGTGTCTCAAAGTCAATCAAACATCATAGGTTAATGTTATAGTTTTTTTACAAACTGTACTTTGGGTTTGCGAGCCCTTGTCACCCAGGACAGTATCCATTTTTTGATGCCCATTATATCTCTATTGTTTATGACATATAACATCCACCTGCTCATACATGTATGTCTTACAGACATCAGATGCGGTGCAATTTACTAATTTCATTGAATATTTTTTTGGGAAATTTAACAAGTTTTACGGCAGCTTTAATAATGCGTTTAATTTCAATCTAGTTTATGATTCTTTACCATTATATTTAATGCAGTGTCTCGAATATCCTTGTTTTCCAGCTTCTCACAATGGAAATAAGATAAAAGTGTGTCCACATTAACTGATATCAAATCATTGAAGATTAAATCATGGAGAACGTAAAGCTTAATGGAATATGATGTCTGTGTTGTATGCCATAGAGTTTAGGAATTTTTTTAATGAACAAACCTCGTATAAGTATGGGAAATAAATGTTAATGTTAATGAAAAATGTTAATGAAAATTAGTTTTAACCGTTCTATTCCAGATCAATCTTGCTACAGAAAAGCGTTAAGATTACGTGTACAAGAGTGAGTATAGAAATGTCTATAGATATTGATTGTAGGATAATGATATAAGTATGCAGGTTTTATATATATCATTTTAAAATTTTGATCTTCTCTTTTTCCCCCCAACCCTACTCAAATAAAGGAAACCGTTAAAAATGATTAGCTTGCCAGTTTTGAAGCAGTTTTATTTAAAAAATATATGACTAAGGTAACTATTACATGTAATAATTGACAATGAATGAAGAGTACAAGTTATTAATTTCCATGCTTTACAACAGCTTTGAAAATGCTATCAAACGAACAACTTAGAACTACCAAATACTTGCAAAACATCATCATTCAATAATAATTGCTCAAAAATTTGTTTATGTTATCTTGAGTTTTTTTTAATTATTTATTGATCAGGAAAAGAAGTATAAACAAAAAAAATATATGTACATTAAATATTTTTTTTTTTTTGCATCTTTTTTCATTTTCAAGAAAGTCGAAAAATTTGGAAGTAGTGGAAGTGAAGAAATGATCAACAGAAAGGTCCAAATCTGCTTCATTGTAATCGTTCAATTATGTTTAAATGTTTTAAGCGCTTTTGAATAGCATTAGACCTACTTCAAGGAATTTTTTAATGTATCACCAACAACTAACAACCAAGGTCAATGAAAAACGTGAGTTTTATCCTTTCTATCGTCAACTTCCCATACACATAGAGAAATATTCCTTCATCACCTGCAGACGGCGTTTACATATTTCAGTTGAATCGATACGAAAGAGCATGCTCTACGTATATATGAACAATTTCTAAAACGAGGTATATTATTTGCAAACAAGCTGATGAAACAAGACTAAAAGCAGTCTCGTTTAAAGTCATCATTTCGTAAGTTCTTGGGTGATAAAACCGTCAGCAAATTCAATTTATCATTGAGTCAAATGCTTACTGGTGTTTCTCATACTAATTGTTTTTTTCATTTATAAATTAATTTACGACGGATTTCTCCGTTATTTCCCGTTTATGAAAAGGAGCACAAGACGGGTGTAACCGGTGATAACCCCCCCAATGGCACCTGATCTCACCTCTGATGTTTTGGAGGGCCGTTTTTGCTTTTCCCATTTTGTATCGTTTTATGGACTTTGATATTGAATACTGTTGGTTATATTCATATCCTTCATTTATACAACATGTACATTATATCTACTAATTCCATGACCACATTTACATAAAAAATATTTACAATGGTAAAATAAAAATTTTCTCCACTCCATTGTACAAATTTGTTTGTTGACAATTTTCCCGTGCCGTACTCTCAATGAAAAATAAATTTCACGTGACTATTCCTTGGTCCAAAACAATCAACTCTCAGGTTTTCTCACGTGTTGCCATTGTTTACAACGTATACATTTTCGAAATAAATGTACCAAGTCACTTTCTATGATTAAAGTACACGAGAATCAATAAATTGTAAAAAAAAAAGGTTATAAAATTTACGAATATCGGATTTAAAAAAAACTATTTTTATTTACATTTAAACACTCAGCTCATCACTAGCGGTTTTTAAATACTATTTATCAAGGAAAATTGATGTTGTTTGTTAATGTGACCATGGAAAATCTTAATTTTTACCTATTCTTGTATTTTTCACAAACACACTAACAAAAAGTAAGTTGACTACACTGCTGTCATTTGAAATTGCGTCCTTAATTTCCCTGACCCACGTGTTTTACTAAAAATAAACATGTAGTAGATCATCTTGATTTTCGGCTCATTCACTGGATCAGACCATTGTTTTCTGTGAGCACCTCTGTACGCAATGACAACAATATCCATATACGGTAGTTTTCCCCTCCGTTCTAGGCTTTAAAGCCAAAAAATTTCCTTTTCTGCCACAGTGTCGTTTAATCATATGAAAGGATAAAGAGAAAAGGAAAAAAGCCTCTAGTTGAAGCCCCTTTATGTTAACGATCCTTCAAAAACTAGTTAGGGACATCGAAATTTGGTCACAAAAGTTTACATTTTTAACAAAAATTAATTAAAAATTTTTTTTTATATATATTGCTTTGTATCAGTCTTTATATAACATCATTAAAATGAGCTAAAAATGTCACTTTTATATAAAAAGCGCACTATGTTAGCAAAACCATAACTTTGTGAGTCGGCTGAACTGTCCAGAAATGTAAGCAAAATTCATATCGCTTTGAAACAAAATTTTGCACTAAATTGAAGCTAATACATTCTTACAACCCGTGCACCGGTCGTTTGGCCCCTAAGAATTCTTTAGCTAAGAATTTTTACAAAAGTAACCGCCTCATCTCTCAAACACTCGCTTCAGAGTTAAAACTCGATATGATACTTAACCGTATCTTTAAATGTGCCCCTTTGCACGGTGATATTGCAATCTAAAGATCACTGAATAAACTCTCCTCCAGCATCAAGGGAGACATAGTACTGAAACCAAAGGCGTTCTCATTTGGGACAGAAAATAATATTTTTAGGAAGATGCTGTTCTTCAATAAAATACTTACATCTCAGGTTCGAATCCCACTATGGACATGAAGACCGGTCCTCCGAATATGACCGCACCCCTTGTCTACCGGTTACAGCCGCTGTGCATTGAGTCAGTTCAAGCAAGCATATCATACAAATTATGAGTAACAAATGTTTCGAATGTCTCTTTAATTTTTTTTGTTTATATTTTCTTAAATAAAATTTTCTGTTTATTTAGTTCTTCTGAACTATAGGCAGAAAGTACTATCGCTTTGACCATTCGTGCGATGTGCGGTGCGCGTCAACTTTTTCTAATATGGACCAAATCTCAGAAATCCCTTGACTTATTAATGTCAAATTTGTGACAAGAATCCTTGGCAAAAGAGCATCTTTTTGCAACTAAAACAAACGATATCCTTCAACAAAGAATGATAATTAGGAAAATTGAATTTATTAGTCGCTAAAAAAATATACTTCTCAACAACATTTGTCAGATTTTCACCAAACAATCAACAGGATTGAAGATATGTTCTAGGTATGATTATTTTTTATGGCATTTAAACAAATTTTTGCAATTGTTTAATGGACAACGTAAAATCCGTAGATAATATTTAATTTACTGATAAAATCCATTTTTCACTGTAAAAGAAATACTTGATAAGCCTCTCACTGCACATTATTTGCATAAGATTTTCCATTGATTACATCATACCGAAAAGTGCATTGCAATCACTGAACTATCAATACCTTCCTGTGTGGGATTGAAAGAAAAGGGGGGGGGGGGCTTGGGCGAAAAATTAGCACTATTTGTCTTATCCTATGGTTATTGCACTTGTATTATGAGAAGGTCCCTGCAATAAACAATGATGAAAAGAATTTCCCTAAACTTGGAATGTACAGTGAAGTAAATGTAAGGAATTAAAGGGCTATTTTATCGTAGTTTTTACACAATAAAACCCCATTTGGCTCCCTTAACCAGCGACAATAATGAATGGAATATATTGTGTTTGGTCACAGTAAGCTTTTCAATATGAAGTAGACCTCCCCCAGTTTTTAAGCCTAAGCTAAGCCATCTAAAAAATGTTTGGTTCCCCCTCTCCCTACCGCCTGACTAAAAGTGGTACAACTTATTTTTCCCCTTTTATTCATTCCAGGACACCTTTTTCGTTTTATTCCACCTATCCCATAAAGACATATGTTGATATTACCGGGAAAAAAAAGATTTTCCCACCTATCTACCGACCCAGTAATTTTACCCTGAGTCAAGAGAGGACAAGTAAACATTCCTTTAAAGATGGTTCTATATATGGCGTAAAATAAATAGAAAAATAGGAATAACATAAAGTATCAAAATAATTATTTGTAAAAAATGGCGAAATTTTTGTGTTTCAATTTAATTAGAAAAAATCGATTTGCAAGGAAGATAAATCTGACTAAGATGAGCGGAGTGGTCCTATGACCTATCGATGAGTTAAGTACCGGTAATTCTTTTATTCATATTCTCCTCCTTTACATAAGATCTCATGTCATATCGTCTATTTTTTCATTAAAATGATCATTTGTGTTTTAAACATTTAAAAATGTCATAGTTACGTTTTCATGTTAAAGCTCAGATGAATTTGAGTTTGTTTTTGTTTTTTTTTTTTTTTTTTGTTTTAAATGCCATTGGTCTATTCATTATGATGATTGTTACGATACTGTTGTTTAAGTATAAGCCTTATTTGACTTGAAGTTGTTTTAAACCTGCATGGTGCAGATACTCAAACAAAAACATACGCCAGTGCGGTCATGGAAACAGTTGGACTTTCCGCTACGGGCCAAACTGAGTTTTAATATTATCAAGATGTCAGAGCCCAGTCTACAATGCAGACCCGGTCACCGGTTTAAAATCTTGTCTATTGTATTTTGTGAACATAATTAATAATGTATATATGCTTGAATTAAACCTAAAGTACATAAATTAATATAGGCTTACCACATGTATTTGTAAACTCCATATCCACGTGCACTTACTGTTAATGGAAAACCCCTGAAGTCGCGTGATATTTCAAGGGAAAAACACATGTTATTTATAGAATGCCAATACACATTTTTATGCTGCGTTTTTGTACTACATACAGTACTTATTTTTTTCCCCTTTATGACTTGGGAAAAACTCCAATTTATTATTCTTGTATATATTCAATTATTATTCATACAAATAATTTGCACTTTTTTTGTTGTATTCTTCTATACAATTGCACTTTTCCTTCCATATGTTCTTTTTTTCCCGAATCAGTGTAATTATTTTGCACTAAAAATGCTGAGTATATTTTTATCAAGTTATTATGGATTTCTTTTTACGATTTATATGTATGTCATCCAAACTCGTATAAGACTAAAAGATGTGTTTACTGCTCCGGAAATTGTTGATCCATTCAAAATCTGTATTTATTTTGAACATGTCAACATCCTGTGTGTATCATGTCAGGAATTTTTTCCAATTATAATTGATAATTTATGACACTCATGATTGATTTTCTTTTATGTGTTAAAAACCAGAGTCTTCCAAATTTTTTATACATTCCATGTTGCCTGTCACTTAAACATAACTATTCTGACTTGAGGTTCATATGGCTCAATGCCGAATAACATGCAATTGCTTTTCTAAACTTGTTCAATAATTCCATTATTATATCTTAGTATTGGGATTTTTACCATAATAGGTAATTTTGAAAAAAATCCTGGACCAATACCAGATAATTTTTAAAACTCGGAATTTAAGTATAGTCCATGATAATGTATGCAGTTTACTTTGCAAAGTTGATGTTGTTTATAATGAGTTGTCTAATATGATGTTATTGGTATTACTGAAACTCACCTTGATGATAATATATCCAATGATGAGATCATATTCATGGCTTTCTCCCCCCTTAGAAAGGATCGTAATGGGTTTTGGGGGGTGGAATACTATTTTATATTTCCCTAGACTGCACTTTATCATAAGAGATGATCTAAATATTACTGATATTGAGCTTCTTTGGTGTGAAATACATATGCAAGATAATGATAAGATTTTACTTGGTCTAATATATCACCACCTAACTCAAATGTTGCCTTTTTGAGGTCTTTCTGATTCACTTATATTGCATTAAATGAGTCAATCCCAGTATTTCTCATGGGTGACTTTAATATTGATATGTTGAGTAGTAGAAACAATGTTTTTAAACAAAGCAAAAACTATTCTCAAATACTAAATAAAGATTACCACCAGGTAAATGGTGGCGAATTAAAAAATCAATTGCTAAACTTTCAAACAAACATAAACCTATGCCTCCTTTAAAATCAAATGGAAAAACTCATCTAGAAAGGCTCTTTTTTAAATTAGGTTGGGAACCATTAAATAAGAGAAGGGAAAGACAAAAACTCTTGTTATTCTATAAAACTGTTTATGGTATAGCCCCTCTCTATTTACAAAAAATGGTCCTTCCTTTTGTACCCCCAAATCATGGTTACAATCTTAGAAATAGTAATAATTTTTAAATTTTTTCATACCTCAAGCAAAGGCAGTCTCATATTTCAACAGTTTTCTGCCTTTACATTCAATTATGGGAACAATTTACCACTAGAAATAAAATGTATTGAATCTTATTCAAGTTTTAAGAATGTCCTCAAGAAACCTACTGTAGATAAAATAAAGGATGTCAAGATATTTAGTTATGGCAGTCGTAAGGAAAACATTTACATTGTCAACTAAGAAATGAATCTAATAATTTAAATGCTCATCTATATTATCAGTATCTAAGTGAAATAGTATCTTGCACTAAGTGGGATATCCGAACGAGAATAACTATCTTTTTTTCTTAGAATACCCTGCATATAATAATCAGAGAAGGATATTTTTGAAAGTCTTCAGGATGTAATAGAATTAGAAAGCATGTCTCCTGGTCAAATTTTAAATACTTTGCTATTTGGGGATAGGCAATTACCTTATGAAATTAATGTTCAATTTTTGAAGCAGTCCAACTGTACATCAAGTCTTCAAAAAGTTTTTAAGTATTTCTTAATTAAGTAAAATATAAATCCTGGTATTTCTTATAATTACATTTAATTTACTCTAAATTTCCATGTTCCATGTAAAGGTTGTATTTTTCCTTTGGATAATTGTCTTTGCATTTTTTTATTTTATCTTTTTTGTTTGTTTTTTTTTTTCATTTTTCCTCACTCAGTGTTGTTGCTTGATTAAATTTATTTGTCTTTTGTAAATGTTACTCTTTCTTCAGTTTTTATTTTTCTTGCATATTTATCCTTTGCACTTTATTATTTATTTACTTATTCTGTTTGCTGTCTCTTTGCGCTTTTTTTTTTTCCTTATCATTATATTTCATAGCAGGTATACAAACTTATTTAAATAATTCTTCGTATAACTTAATCTATTTTTTTTTTTTTTTGCTTTCCCATATATAGTTAGAAAAGAAAATAATGTAACTTAATAAGTATTATTCCTTCATTGTAAATTATTGTCAATATTCTTAACATTTGTAACCTTGACCTTGGAGAGGACTTTATAGGCCATGCCTGATGTCCAATCCAATTATGTAATCTTACATAATAAAATATTGATTAAATTAAAGTTGTCTTTGCCTTCTTTTGTTATCTTTATTACAACTTTATTACCTTTTTTTTAACATTTTGCACTTTCAAAAATAAAATTCCATATTTTGCAATAATATAAAATATTTTAAATTTTTCCCCAATGGAATTATTCTAGACGCAGTGCTATTTAGAAGAAAACCGTGGCCATTCTTATTTTGTAATTTATAGAAATATATTGAAATAATTTTTTAGATGATAAATATTATGATTCTTTTTTTCCATAACATGGTAAGTATTTTATCCTAAGAACAAAATGTGTATGATGTTGCAAATTAATGATAAGAGATATTTAAGGGGGGTTCAAGGAATACACTAAAAGTATAAACAGATTTTCACTAGCCATCCAAACGCGTTTTGAAATGTGGTTAAACTTCAAGGTCAGCAGTGAAAAAGTTTTTTTTTAATACGTGTAATACTTAAGTAAGTAAACCTTACAGGAATGCCAATAATCAGAAGGCCTCAGTTTAAAAAAAAAAATCCTAGTTTTCTTCATTCTAATTAAAAGTCAAGACTAGGAATTTAAGTATTGAATAAAATACATGTAGATAAACGGACTAAACATATCTTTAAATACGGAATCATAAAAATTTTTTTAATCATGTAGATCTATATACATGTATATGCACTGAATATGCCATATTAGCAATCTCAAAAATAAAAATTTCCCCCAAAAGCATAATAAACCATGTTCATTGAATACATGTATTACAAAAAATGTAAATGAATGTCAAAACAGATTATCAAGTATGGTTACTCTGCTGAAGATACAGCATTTTTTGAAATTTTGGGCTTTCAAAAGCATTTTCTAGCCAATTGATAAAACATTTGAGAAATCATTAATGTCATTGACATGATTTTCTTGAACTATAGATACAGTATTTTATCAGTGCTTAGTACTGAAATTTATTGTAACAAACAAATAGGAAACACCATTTTATGAAATCAAAGGGATTATCTTCTCTGTTTTACGGAAGGAGGGCATTAGATTGCTTCGACATACTTTGCAGTTTAAAAAGCTTTCTAGATTACAATCGACTTGAATGCCTCATATTTAAAGTGAATAAGCTCGAACAAAGAATCTATCTTTATGATACCGAGAGTTTTATACCATCCAATATTTCGAAGAAATTCATTCTGTAAATGAATGATGTAAATTGAAAATTGTGCCTTTGTAAAGACGGATTGTTGGTACAATTACATGTAGTCCTTAAGAAAAAGTACAAGGTGCACGCCTGATCAATAAATGGATGGTATTATTTAATATCAATTCTGTTGTGGATTGAAAAATATGGATTGGAAAACAAAATCATTCACGGGTGGACGATTGGAGAGTGTTGAGTGAAAATGAAAAATCGTAAATTGAGTTGTGCATTGAGCAATTTGGAGTAATTTACAATCATATATTATTTAGTTGGGATTGTGGCACTCGAAGTGAAAAAATACATATATTGAACTGATCATTGGAAAATCTGGATGAAAAACAAATTCGGAAAAGGCTGTATAAGTTGAATTATTTTAACGCAAATGCAATGCCAAGGACAACGTACTCTTCAAAAGTATTTTACAATAATGCACCCGTTTCTTTTGATGATTTTTACAATATTCGAATATTTCAAATATTAGAATTTCTAATTGAAAAAGTCAGATATTCGTATACAGTGTAAAAATTTAAAATTTTAAGAGTCAATGAAAGACACTTTAAAAATATAATACTATCTATATTTTACTTGATTTTCCCTAACTTCGGTGCGTATGTTCTAAATAGATATACGTTTACACTACCCATTATTCTAAATAATAGATACATTCACAGCAAAAACCATCATTTCATTACGCTTATATGATAGCTTTAATTCGGACTGAATCTAACAAATCATCAAGGATTCTGACAAAAAATGCTCATGTTCCCTAAACTGTTTAGCGCTAAACTTTTCTCGAGTAAAGATGTTTTTTTTTACAAAACCAAAATAAGCAACAGTAGCATTTCTCTCAGATTGAATTCCAAGGAAAACTTTAAAATATTGATTTCGTTATCTAAAAAGAAAATTACAGTGAAACTGTGCAAAATGTTTATGCACTTTTGACTTCTGAGTAATTAGTTAAACTTAATACTTTATCGAAGAAATCGTGAATATATACAAAACTTGAATAATCTGCATTTATGTCAAATAAGTTAAAAAACGGATTTTTTTTTACTATTAATATATCTGCAACATGCATTCTTAAAATATTTTTCAATTATCTCACACTGTTTTCATACTAGCCTTTTTATTGCCTATGAATTATTAAAAGGATGTCTGGTGTATGCATAAAACGAAATTTTTTCTCATTTGTTTTTTGTTAATGGAAGTTTATGTTAGTAATGATTTTTTTTTTTTTTTTTTTTTTCAATAAAATTTGATATGTTTATGATTATGCAGATATGTACAGACAAAGGTAAAATTTTAAATATAATATGACTATTTGTGCTCTGCGGTGTTTTTAGATATGTAGCATTGTAGTAAGTCGAATTTGGAATTTTATTTAAGATTTTTTTTAAACCTATTTAGGGTTTTTTGTTTATTAAAATCATATAAAATAAAAGAAACATTTACATACAATTCATCAAAGATGTGTTAAAATTTTAGAATTTCATATACGGTTGTATTTACCTACGTTTGCCATAGGTGTTTTAAGTTCCTTTTTAATGGACAAGATTGCCTATAAATTAAGAGTCCTAATTAAATTAGTAATGTATCAATAATTTAATTTTCAAAAGTAATTCGAAAACTACGATGGGAGAAAAACAGAAATTTTATGAACAGGTAAATTGAAAACATAATAATGCAGCAAACTATGTAAAATTCTCAGATTAGCTAAATGGTGAAGATGTGTTTACAATGATAGACATAGAGATTGGAATTAATAGTTTCAAAATTATGTAATACTAAGAGCATGCTCTTCTATCAAACGACTGTTAAATCGAGGCAGACAAACCAAATTGAGGAAACAAGGATATCAACTGTTTCATTTAATTTCAGAATTTTGCATACTTTATGATTGATACAATGGCATTGAAAAAAAACGTTTATCATTAATTCAAATACTGACTACCGTTCTTCATACAATTCTGTGTACATGTAATCTACACTCTGATATGTTCGTTTATAAGATAATTACAGGCTAGGTGAGACCTATCGATAAGGAATGTTTACCCCTATATTTCACCTGATTGAAATTCTGATGTCTACTTTGCAAATATGTAATATTTCAAGGTATTTAAAGTACACATTTCGAGATAAATAACTGTTATTTCGATATCTGTATTTTTCAATTTATTGATCTATGTCAGAAAATGTCAGCATTTTCTTAATGCTGCAGGATAACCTACGAGTTGGAAAAATGATAAAAGCGAATGCGTAAACGAAACTTTTATTTTTCGAATAATTTGTCGAGACTAATGAGGTTTCTCTGCAGAATTCACGATAACATGGGGTTCATTTTATTCTACTACAGTGCAACAGCTCTTAAATGTTACTGTTTATTTCCTCTATGGGAAACAAATATGGTCCCATTGTCGCGATTATATTCTTTCCATTTACATGTAACACTAAGGTGTAAATTTGTTTGTTTACTTGTTTATTAATTACACAGGATGCGGACTATTCAGATACCGATTGTTTTTGGTCACTTGATTTACTAAGATGATCTGTTGCTATCTCTTTCCGTCCGATTTATATTGCATATGCTGCATAGTGCATGCTTAATCTGTCGTAAACTTTTAAACATCCTTAGTTCTTCTCTGGGACCAGTAATCAATTTCGACTATTTTGACATTTAGGATATAGGGAAATAAAAAAAAAAATGAAATTCGTGACCCCCCCCACCCATAATGCATAATTATGATGAATGAAAGTGGGCCTCTTCAAAAATTGTAAATTTCTGGACCCTAGGTCGTAGATTTTGGTGTTACTGTAGGGTTAGGTTGAATCTGTTATGAAAAATCTTTAAAAAAAATTTCAAGAACTGGGCCATAAAAGTTGAAACTCATGTGGAAACATCCTTGGGTAGTGCAGATTTTAAAATGTTTAAATCAAAACCGGAAAGGAGGGGGTGGGGATAAGCCACAAAAGATAACGAAAAAAGATCCTCCCTTGTCAATGAACATGAGTGCCGAGTTTAGGACAAAATTTGCGTATTTCCATCGGGAAGTGGTGGAGTTGCCATATGGGTTATGTATTTTCGAGAGGGACGTTAAACAACATACAAACAGACAATAAATTGGAACAGTTTTAAGTTACATGGGTCACTCCTAGAGATCATTATTATCTTTTTCAGACAGTCTTTTCGAACACTAATTTATTTCCTACATGGCCAAAATCAAATATAAATTAATTCTGAAAAATACTTTAAGAATAACGACGACAACAATCCAAATAATTTTTTCACTTCCTATATAAAAATATGAAAAATCAATTAAGAACATTTATATTTTAAAGAGCAAAACATCTGCAGTAATTCTTTCTTGTTATATTCGAATAAAAATTATCATTTAATTTGATTTTTTAATGCATATTCTTCTGCATCTACGTAAAAAAAATCTACCATGTTTCATAGGTATATCAGTTGCACAGTTGGATGAAGAATATTTTACAAGAGGTCTTTCAATGTTTTATATGACACAACATTTTTTTTTATATAACTAATCAATAAATTTTGTTTCTAGTTTTCACGACGAGTATTAGTAATTCCTTTATTGATATTTTCGACTCGTATTTTTTACAATTACCTTTGATTGAATTCAACATTTCCCAAAACAACTATGGCAACGTTCATCCTTTTGTAAATTGAAGATATAGCAAATCAATGTTTCTTTTATCTTATGACAATTTATACATATAATTCATATTAATATGGGTATATTAACACTGCATAACTATTTACTGTTTGTTTTTGCTAACCTTAAGGGTACTTACCACAAACAGAAAATGGATGCACCGGTTGATATATTTTTCTTGACTGATTTTGATTTGAAATGACATAAATAATAAATCCCTGAATTATGAAGAAATCGTAGGTTTTCCTTGGTGCTTAGATATGAGATTTTGTTTTGCCTTCTATATAATTCCATACAAAATTTTTTACAATCTTTTAACCTCATGACTAAATCTTATATAATTCCCCCACTCTACTTGGTAAACATTATTCAGGTTGTCAATTTAAATGTAAATCTATGAGAAATAATGCTAATTTCTGAAAAAAAGTTTGTTTGTGTTATTTATCCTTAAGGTTTTAATTTTATTCAGTAAATGCATTAAAAAAATATCGTAAAATTCTTTTTCTTCATCTTATTTCTCATTGTTTTCTCTTTTTTGTTCTTGTTTCTTATATCTTATAAATTTGTTTCTTCTTGCCCCCCCCCCCCCACACATTTTTTTTTTAAATGGATGAAGGTCTCAATTAATCGTTATATATTTGTTAAAGGGGAATAATCAAGGTGGCTGGATCCTGCCAACAAAAGTAATGAGAATTTTTTATCAAATATATTTCTATAACTTACACAAATAGCTTTATTAAAAACCAGACCAAGAAATGGGTGTCAATCCGCTACAGAGCATTGAGTTTGACCTATTTTGCATTTTAAATACCTCTTACTCGTTAACGTTTTTTATCTAAAAATCATACAATATTTTTTGTTCCTTTAATGTATTGGATTAAACACTGTCTTATTTCATCTTAAATAGACACCTTAAAATTTGTGACAACAAATTAAGGACAATATAGGGTAACGGCCGAATCTGGCCTCTTACCTGAAGTAAAAATTAGAACACTGGTGAAATTGTGATAGATTGTTGGTAAGAAGGTAAAACGATGCTTACGTTAAAACAAGCATTACTTTTGATTCAAATCTTACATGGAAACCACTAGAGGGTGGAGAAGAAGATCATTTTAAAGTTTTTTCTCAAATCTGGTGGAATTTCATCTTATTTGAAATACTTTTTTCTTCGGAAAACATAGAACACAAGCTTGCCTTTCTGAATTTTTTACACATAAACTTATTTACAAGTAAAAAATAAAATTGGTAATAGACATGTAAAATTTAACAAACGAAAAAACCCAAATTAAGACATTATATTTTTAATAACATTTAAAATTATTTTAGTTATAATTATTTATGAAATCTTTAAAATTACAATACTTGAAAAAATGTCGGTTTAAGAAACACTATCAAATATGACTCACCAGTTTAACATTGCGCTGTACAGTTGATCCAGAAAAAGATTCACTGTTGGATAATGTTAAATAAAAAAAAAAATTTTAAATGAAATGAAATCATCGTTATTGTTTAATCTTATTATCAATTAAAACAATATAATTTTTTTTTTTACAATGCAAATATTTTGAATTTATCTAGCAGTATTTAGTTGCACAGGGTCAAGGAATGTTAGAATATCACCAGAACGAACAAGAAGCGCATTGAAGTGGAAAATTTTCCGTTTGATGGAATTTTTTGGGGGTATCTTTAAAGATATTGTAAAATTTTATAAATATAATAGCCAATAAAATTGGCGGCTACATATACAAGATGAGTGTTCGATCGATACCTGTGTTATGGTAACTCCACTGAACACGATAAATTCAAATTTAGGGAAAATTCGTTGCAATATGTTTTTACAGAAGCAGGAACTCTCAAACTTTCTCTCAATGATATAAAAATTTCCATTTCTGTGTAACTCGTGTTGCTTGGCACAAAATGGGGTGTCGTTAAACATTACAACAAATATTTCTTTTTCGTTTCTAAAAAAATGGGCTTGTCTTAATGCTATAATTGACGTTCAAAACATGACTCAGAACGTTTCATCCGAACAAAAATTTTACCATTCAATGCGCTTCATTGTAAGCGTTTTGGGATTTACATCAAAAGTCCAAGGCATAGACTTTGTTTGAGCTGAAATATGGAATATTAATTGCTTATAAGGTGTATATTTTAAAAAGTGCTGGAGCTGATTCTTTTATTTATAAAAGGATTTAAAGGGGGATGTACGGCCAATTTAGTGCAGTGAGAACAAAATGTAAACATTTCTTCAAATGGCTAAAGTACATTATATTTTGATCAAATTCTAAACCCTTATGATAAAAACAATAAATATGCATAACTGAATGCATGTTGTGCATATATAACATATACTTTTGCAGAAAAATGCTTTTGAATGCTCCTTAAACTGCGAATAAAATTCAGCAAGCCTTAAAAAATCCAAAAAAATACGCAAAGTGTGCATTAATTTTCTCACAACCATTTGTTGAGAAAATGTCTAAATTTTGCACTTTTAAATGATAATTTTAAGTTCAAAAAAAGGTATCTTTGCTTAAAAAAGATTGAAAGAACCCTGAAAGTAGTTCATTGATAGCAGCACGTGGTCTATTTTTAGCACAAAATTTTTGTTTTCCAGACCTCTTCTTAATTGGAGGGACATAAAAACTTTAAATGTAAAAGGGAAATTAATTGAAAATTTTTAAAATAATATGAACACTTTTCAAAGAGGAATTGTTTTAAAGTGTGGCTTGAAGTAATTTATTTAGTATTATTATCAACAGTTGTTAAATAGTGTACGTATTGAAATAAACTTTTTGATTATGAACTTTTTATGTTGCCCGGGAAAGCAATTTGAAAAGGGGTTTGTTTTTAATTAAGCAATATGCTATCAAAGATCTCCAATTTACACTTTAAAAAATACTTAAATTTTTAAACAATAATATAACTATCAAATACCTAAGATATCGTTTACTTTTGATCCCCCCCCCCCCCCCCCAAAAATTTCTGCAAAAAACTTTTAAATTTTTTCTTTAAAGCGGAAACTTTAAAAAGGAATAAAATCATTAGAGTGGCTTAGGAGATTTAATAATAATTTTTTTTTTTCTATTTGCCCATTTTGTCAAAATTACAATTTTACAGAGAAAGAAAAAAATCAACAAAATTAAATATTTTATACCTTTTAAAATAGTTTGGGGGATTTAACTCGGGGAAAATTTTTGGGGTCCGTTTTTATGGTGTGAGAAAACTTTCCCCAAATTTTAAACATATTTGTTGAAAGAAAAAAAATCCCGTAATTGGATGAAAAAAAATTGAGTGGGCCATTTTTAGGCAGTAGATCGGGGAAAAACAACCAAAATTTTTACAACAAATGGTCTTATAAGGCTAGTACATGTTCCATCACATACTTAGAATGCAATTTTTTTAATCTTTGGGACTATTTTGAAAAAAAAACATAGGATTTTTGGAAGGGGGGGGGGGAGTTTATTTTTTTGGATGATAGACATAGCATATGCAATGGACCTTTGTTTGCAAACATTGTGATTGCTTCTAAATTTAAAAAAAAAACAACTCTATATATTTTATTAAGCTTCGTATGTTCAATATAAGCTTACAAAGTAGTCAACATAATGAGACATGATGCGTTTTTATGTCCAAACATTACTCCATACGATGTGTTGGTCATTGCAAAAATCAGCTATTTATGTGAGGGCCTGAAGGAAATCCTTTAAATGCCCATTTTTTTCCCCAACTGCTAAAAAAATAAAATATGTACCAACTTTTGATTGTAAACATGTAATTGCAATTTGTTTTTCATGCACCGCATATTGTTTAACATTTTCAAATTAAATGCTAAGCATCCTCCTTGCAGTGCCCCATTTCAAAATAACTTCATCGCCAAGAAAAAAAAGGCCACGAAACACAAGTTTATGGGATTTTTTTGCTTTTTTCTTGAGTTTTAAAAAACCAAAAAATTATCAAGACTTGTTCCACGAAAAATTAAATATAATCAAGAATAAAAGCACTTCCCGCAGATATATGCACATGTCAAAAACGTGCTCAGTGTATTAATATTTATAGGAAACCAGCTGTGACAGAAATTTTTTCCCCCTTTGCAGGAGTGGGGTTAAAATCGCGTTTTTTCATTAATCAGACGAAGCGATGCAACAAATAAAAGTAGTAAGTAATATTACCTAATGATTATTACTTAGTAAATTTTTTGTTTGTTTTTTATGGTCGATTTATTTTAAAATAATGTTATTCAAATTGTGTGACAGAGGAATGGCGGACGAAATAAACACATGGCCTCAGGAAACACACATATAAAAAACAAATTTTTAAGAATTCTAGATAATGACAAGAAAAAAAGGGAAAAAAATGGTTGTAGCCATATTATCAATGAATCACACTAACACCATTTTCAATGCATTTTTTATTTGTGAATGCTGTAGCTGCGCAGTTCTACAATGATTAATTTCCTTAATTAAAAAAAATAAACTTAATTATTTACTAATTTTGGCTTAACAGTAGGTAACTAGTGCATTAACATTTGAGTAACTTTGGGGTAGTTTAAGAGTATTAAGCGCATTCTTGGCATTTCTTATTTCACACCAGACTAATAATTGGTTTGACATCCCCCTTAAGGGAAAGAATTTTTTAGCTTTCGTACGGATTTTCGATAAATTATTTTCAGTACTACCCAAGCAGTCAATACTACATTGACACCCAGCACTGAGAAGGGGAAGTAAAAATTTTAATGTAAATGTATCAATTATTTTCTTCAAAGGCAAGTATATGCCTGTGTTTTATATCATTTTCCCACATTCAGCTTAACAATGGTATTTTAACTATAGTAACATACAGCTTATGCATGCATGCATATAACTGATACTGTGTATGGCCCTGCCCATTCATTAAGGATGGGGACATGTATATTGCATTTTCTAAAAGTATCTAGTTACTTTGTTACAATTTCTAAAAAAAAAAAATTAATATTTTAAAAATGCTAAGATCACATTTTCCATCATGGTTATTAACATAGCTTAGTGGTATGGGTTATTTTAAGTTCATAATCCGCCAAGGGATTATAAAACAGCTAAATGACTTAAACCCCGGTTATACTTTACTTTTGAAAATTACAGCGTTTTAATTTAATTTTAAAAACATCAAGCACTGTTATTTAAAATTTTGTTGCTTTCATTAGTTCAAATTTTTCAAAAATAAAACCAATGTCGTTTATTTTACAAAAAAGGGGATGTGATGGGAAGTGATGGGATTTAAAAATAAGCATAGAAATAGCAGTCATGTTGTTTCATTTAGATCGAAAAACGTTTGAAATTAAACTTTTATTAATTGAATCTCAATTTTCCCAGGAGTGGAAATGAAATGACTGCATAGATACAAAGAATCAGCTGATTATCAGTGAATGTAACCCCATACAAAACCGGATTATACATAAAAAAAAACTGTGTCACTTTTTAAATACAAACAAAATGTCATTTAATATAAAACCACCTGAAGATATGCTAAATCAACAAGCTTTCTAAGAAAAATGTATTCCCAGTAATAGCTATAATCCTCTAGCAATAAATGTATTTTGGTACCCATTAGAAATTAAAACTGAAATTTTACCATCAAAATATCATTGAAGCGGAACAAATCATAAATGTTATTTATGTTTCCTCATGCTGCACAATCTCACTGCAGCTCTGTTTGTGCTGAGATACATGTATAATCAAATAAAATCAACACCGTTGTTGAGAATATATATATCTTTCATTAAAATGACGAAATAAGAAAAAATATATACATCACATGCTAGGGGATCAGATCAAAAGGTAATCGCACAAATACATATTAATATGGTGATCCCCTAAATTTATAATTACAGATAAACAATATTTGCAAAAAATATAATAAAAGTAGGTATACAGCAAAGAGATGTCACTACAAAAATAAATATGCCAATGTGTCAAATATAGTCTTTATATCAATTTAAAACATATAAATGCAAGGTAGGAAAAGCTGGGGTGGTAGTGGGTGTGCCAAATTCTTCTCTGTTATTGATAGCGTCAACAAAGCGAGAATGATCCAGCGTTGACTGGTCAGTTACAGACAGCATCAAAACACGTGATTATGATGGACACATCTGATTGACTGATTGTCTACGAAGGGGTCAGGTTTGACCATGGAAAAGTTTGGAGTTTCATAACAAGCATCCGAAAATGAAGAACTGGGGAAAATTACATAACATGAAACCCGACACCTTTAAAAAGGCCAAGGAGAATTCCAGAAAATGGAGAAAAGCATTCAGTTTGAATAATAAAATAGGACATCTAATTACTAATGTTTAGACAAAAGAAAATAAACAGCATTCAACACATAAATGAAATTTACCTAATTGTTGTTTTATACCTGAACAAGTTAAACTTATATGCCGAAAGCCTATTTAATATTTTTTAAGTTTTTCGGAAAAAATGATATAAAATCCAAAACACATTTTGAAAGCAGTTATTCCATTGAAAATATTATTGAACCAGAATGAAAAGAAAACATTGTCTGTTACTAATTAATGTTTACTGAAATACTAAAATCTCAGCTTTAAGTTAATATCTGCAAGCCTACATTAAAATGCGAAAGAAAAAGGACCTTTGCATACTGATAGACAATTCGAGGAAGTGATTGATTGTATATTCTTTTTCCCCCCTTAAAAGAACGTTTCACTTTTACCGAGATTTTGAATTGCTTGAAAAAATATTAGTTCCAATATTTTCATATGACTGTAATTCATCACATGTATGTTATGGTAAAACTGAAATTATCGAAAGAATACATCTAATGTAAGACTTTCTTGCTTTAAAAAAATATTACAGTGGGGAAATATGCTATGCCTCTTTAGCAACATAATTATTTATTGTTATTATTATGATATTGTACATGTATCACCCAATACATGTTCATCATTTTAAGCAAAATGTGGATCAGACAAATCGCTATTTAAAATCGTATTCAAACAAGAACGAAAAATAATCTTCGTAACAAAAACATTTTTTTTGCAATTAATCGGTGTTCAAATTCCCACATCTTTTCCTCACTTCTTTCTAAAAAGATTATTTGTTCGTGTTGGAAAACTTGATATTTGAAGATTCTTAATATATGGTAAACAGTAGTCAGTAATATAGACAAAGTCAGTAAAAACTATGTATTACATTTCTCACCACTTCGCGAGGTTATATTTGTATTATTTATCTTACGAATAAACTATAAGTCAGAAGCACAAGGTGTAGATAAAAATTTAAAAAGTATAAAAACTTCTTTGCTAACAATTATACAGTTTACTTCTATTTTTATTCTTTTGGTTTAGAAAAGGTATGCAATAGTCATAAATTATGTACACATGTACATATGAAATACAGCATGCAGAAGGAACGTCCTTGCATAGGTTTAACTAATTTTAGGATTTTGAAACACTAAAGTTATAAGGTCAGTAGTCTAAAAATATTTTACACTTTGTCTGAGTGAACGATAAGTTCAATCTCTGATTCTGGAAACATGTTGACATCTTCCTTCTTTAAGTCGTATTTACGTCTACAGAAATGATCAGTGATAGCAGCGCAGATAAAATGACTCTCAACATTCGATCCCGTTCTGAGGCGGTCACTATAGACAGAAAAAGCAGACACAAAATGTCATAAAATACATAATTATGTATATTTTAGTCAAACACTTGTTTTTTACAAAAATGAACCAACTCGACTCACAACCTGAATAATTTATTATGAAACTACAGTCTTCAATGCACTGTCTTGAATTTCTACTCGCACTTTTTATACAAATATAGTGAAAATTTTAATATGAAAATATACAAATGATGCATATGTACATGTATTGTTGTGGAAAAGTTACTTACAGAAACCACTCAACAGCAAACAAGATAGAAACCTCGTTTACCGGAACGTTAATGGCAGAGAGTACAACAACAACCACTACCATACTAGCGCTAGGCAATGCCGGTAAGGAAAGTGTGAAAAAGCTGTCAAAATTCTACAATGATAATTAAGAAAAACGCTATATAGTACTATATGAATCGATCAATATATTGCTTACAAAACATGTAATCATGAGAACTATTCAATTATTAAATGATGATACCCTGATTATGCTACACTATGAAGTGAAATAGAACCGATATGAAAGTGCAACACGTTTAAGCAATGTATCATCTTTAGGTTCTTAAACCCCTGCTTTCTTATCTAAAATGTTACAACTTTAATGATTTTGCAAATTAAAGAAATGGATTTCATCAGTAAAAAACAAACAATTATAGCATAACTTGTTAGCAAAATTGGACAAAAAAGACATATCGACTTAACAAATCTATTAAGGAACAACAGACTTTTATGTCACCAGGGGATATCTCTCTATTACATTATCAATGAAGCTTAAAAGACATACCCTATTATTATGACATTTCCATACGTCAAGGTATAGCCCGAAATTTGTGCAATGAACATAGAAGCAGCTGAAATAAACAGGGCACTGCCATCTGCATTTGCTGTACAGCAAAGAGGTATGACAAAACGTGTGATCCGTTTATCCAATTTATTAACATTTTCACAGGCTTGCAATAAGTCAGGCATTGCAAGGGCTCTGAAAAGAATATTTTTATAAAAATTAAAAACAAAAGGTTTGCTCACCAGGAAGTCAATATCATATTTATTTTCAAAATCTAATTGAGCTTAAAACCATGATTCCACTTTGTATTTGATGATGTGGAATATTTTCCCAACGCTATCAAAACCATATATGTGCTAATCAAGCAACAAAATATGAACATTTGAATTAAAATATACGGAGGGTATAACACAATCCAAAAATAAAAGGGAAAATCAAAATTCCCTTTTTTCACCCAAGGTTTACAATCTGAAGTCATTTTGGTCTTAATATCCTTATAGTGTCTCCACAAGTTCCCTTTTTGAAGATTTTTTTAAAGTATTTGAGGAACGTTCTTTCTACACTTCAGATGCATTTGTTATGACCAGAGATTTGAGGAACGTTCCTTCCTGACATTTAGATGCATTTGTTATGACCAGACATTTGAGGAACGTTCCTCTCTCTAAACTAAGATGAATTTATTATAACCAGACATTTGAGTAACGTTCCTCTCTTACATGTGCACATACAGTGTGTATTTTTAAATACTTTAAGAATTTTAACACATGAGACATTTGAGGAACGTTCCTCTTTCCGAACTTCAGATGCATTTGTTATGACCAGAGATTTGAGGAACGTTCCTCTCTCTGATCTTTAGATGCATTTGTTATGACCAGACATTTGAGGAACGTTCCTCTCTCTAAACTAAGATGAATTTATTATAACCAGACATTTGAGTAACGTTCCTCTCTTACATGTGCACATACAGTGTGTATTTTTAAATACTTTAAGAATCTTAACACATGAGACATTTGAGGAACGTTCCTCTCTCAAATTCACTTTTTTCTGAAGACATCTCATGAATGGTCAAACATCAGGCATTAATTATTACTGTAGGCATCTCAAGGATTGTCAAATATCAGGCATTTGGGGAAACGTTCCTCTCACAAATGGTTGTCTCATGAATTGTCAAACATTAGGCATTTGAGGAACGTTCCTCACTTAAATTTAACATTGTTCACACAGGATACTTACATGTATGAGGAACGTTCCTCTCTCAGATTTGTATATGTCTATACCTTAATCATATTAAACCAGGCATTTGAGGAACGTTCCTCTCACAAATGGTTTTATTTCTGTTGATTACTTATACCTCATGAAGCTTGCAACCCGTGCATTCGAGGAATGTTCCTGTCTTTTAATGGATATCTGTTGATACATTACAAAGCCCACTTAAAAATAACTTTGGAGGAACGTTCCTCTCTAACATTATCATGTGTTTTGTGATATTATATCAGTTTTTATCGTACATGAAGAATTTGGGAAACATTTCTCTTTTTTATATGAATTGCAGTACATATTCATAGAAACATTTTTATCTATACACACTCTAAAAAATATTTGAAAAATCAATTTTTTTTTTTTATAATGTACTTTTTGAATTCAGGCTTTCTTAAAGCATAATATAAACAAGGTACAGGAGCAAACAAATATTTCAATTCGGAACAAGCATGTGCAATGTGCAGTGTTCATGTATCAACACAAAGGGCTTTTTCACTGAATGGCAGTGGGATCACATTTACAATGTCTTGGTTTTAACAGGTTAATACCCACAGTATTTTTCCTTTCTACCATGAAATTAAACCAAAATTGTTGATGAAGGTCAACCATGTTTCTTTGTGGTTACATTTTCCCTTATAATAGAGACGATTCCAATTCCTTGGTCTCCAAAGGTTCATAGCATTTTTTCATTAGTCACAGTAAAACAGCCTCAACAAGTGTTGGGTGTCATCTTCTGTAGGAAAAATCTCACATTCAGTACAGCGGCATGTCGTATTATCAAAGATGTGATTCAGGCAAAGTTAGAATAATCAAACAAATTGAATGTGTACATAATAATAAATTTTGGTGTCTCATCTAAAAATTAAATAGACTGGAAAAATCGATAAAAAAAAATTGCAAAACTTAAATTAAAATGTTGAACTTTAAATTGCCCATGAATTATGAAAGCATTTCCATACTGTACTAAGAATATTGCAAAATTGACACTTTCTATCTTTCTCATACTATTTTAATGAAATACTGTAAATGTTTTATATTTAGAGTGTACAATATTTGGCGGAAATTGATATTTTAACAAGTTAGCGTAGGTTTGATTTAGCGCATTTTATTGTTCATTTAGCATTGTACTTATATTAGCAGATGTTTCTTTCCCCAAAAACGCTAAAAAGAATACACCGCCAAATGTTACACGTTTACAGTAATATTACTCTGATTTGCAAATTTTGTCTGAGAAAAATAATTCTCCTGTATATCTTGCATGTAACACTAATTTAAAAACTAAGTGTCAATTGGAAAATGTAAATTAATATAATATATAGTTCTTAAGCCCCATACTCCTCCAATGAACATTTTATATACATGTATGATAATATAAGTCATCACATTTTTAAAAGTTTAATTTATTTCTCCTTTTCCACAGTACATGCAGCTGTCAAATAATATTTCATGGGTTTTATTAATGTATTCGTTTATTTACAAGAACCTATTTTCATCTGAATCTCAATTCGTATTATATTGTAGTACTATTGTGTATTTCTTTAAACTAAAGAATTGATTCTATAATAGGGATTTGTCTAGTGACCCTAATTCCTGCATCATTCTTTACTTTAAAGATAAAGACTTTGAGACCTTGATGTCTTCCTGTCCCCAGTTCACAGTGTAATTGTTATTAATCACTGCCAATCATATATGCTCATCGAACACTAGCTATAGGCGATCAGCTCTGGCAAGTATCTGTCCCCTGTGACTTCATGGACAGTGCTGATGCTATGATGACTTGATCGTGTTATAGATAAACATATCTCTGCAGTCAGAAGATTGAAGCAATTTACATTGTAGAACAGAACTCAAACAGTGAGAGAATTTTAGATCTTGGTAGAGTTTTAAATTTTATTCCCTTAAAATTTGAATAAATTTCAATATATTTAAAAAACAAAAAATGTAATGAAATTTCTATACACTGTAAAACTTTACTAATTATTCTGGTTGGGGAATAACAAATTTCAGGCTAAAATCTGGTTTGTACATATTAAATGCAAAGAAATATTCCACATAATTATTTTGTAAAAAAAAAAAAAAAAAAAAAAAATATTATAATAATAATGTAAAAACAGCATCTCCTGCAATTAATTTTCAGATCTAAAGGAAGCAGGAATAAGAATCCTTATTTCAAAAAAAAACAAAAAAAACCCTTAAAAAATGTTTTATTGATTTAGAATAGTTTATTAAATTATTCGCACATGTATTAAAAGAAATGTTGTACTGAGTAATACAGTTATACAATTGTTTGTTTTATTGATTGGCTATTGCTCATCCCCCTTCCCCCTTTTCAATGTTAGATACTTTGATAATGAAACTATCTTTGATTTAATTGTTAATTTCAGAAACATGCACACTGAATTTCACAGATTTCCTTTATCTTGGATTGCAGTGTGGGTAATTTGGGATTAAATAATTTAGCCAGCTGCAGCAAGGTCAAAAGTCTGTTATCTCATCTTCGCTAGCCAAGGGTTTCTGATACGCTACTCTCATGAGGAGAGTATCGTATCAGAAACCCTTGGCTAGCGAAGATGATGTTATCTGTAAACTTGAGGTCAATTTATATAACCCTGGTCTTAGCAGTTTTCATTATGTAGAAATAATCTAAGAAAATTTTCTTCAACTCTTTGAAATTACATTCACCAACACTGGAACACTGAGTTTCTAGGAATAAGAATTTCATTGGTGTACATATCAGGCATGTGTTGTAAAAATGAATCTCTCTAATGAAACTGAATATTGCATTTTTTTCTCCGCTTTAACCTAATAAATAAAAAATAACAAAATTACGGTTATATGCATAAAATGATTGAAGTATCAACAAGTGAAACTGTAACTCGTATTTTTAGTAATACTATTTTTTTTTTATCAGGGACCGGACACTGAGTACACAAGACATGATCTGCCGATCGACCATACATATAACATCTATAACTAATGTACAATTTTTTTTAGATCTAATTATTAATACTTATTTATAATTAAATAATACATATACTTAAGTTATTGTTAAAGTATTTAACTAATCCTTAACCATAGGTATATGTAGGAATATAAACAAGATACCACCTTTGGATTTTTTTTAAGAATAAAATATATTTTTCAGTGGGATAGTGATGAATGACAACTAAAAGAAACTTCATATTCACTCTATTTTTGACTGCATTCCATTTTGATTAATATTAAAAATCTGTTCAAACAATTAATGCAATACATAAAATGTGAGTTTGTATTTAATTATAATTACTTTTTTTTTTTAGAAAAGATTAATACATAGAATGACAAAAAACCCCTTTGAGATAAAGGTTTTGTTATAAGTGTTTCTTTAAATTGTACACGGGTACTCAAGCCTTGATCATAATCCTTGCAGTTGACAACACAACAAAATATGCCTAGAATTTTTATGAAATTAGAAAAAAAAACTTCCCGGTAAATTGTTTCAAAAAAGTTTTTAAATTTTTATAATTAGTTTTTTTAAATTTTATCCTTTTATTCTAACCGCAGCATATAGTTTAAAAGGATACAATGTTGAGGATATTAAATTATTGAATTTGCGTTTTTTACCATAATATTTCAAGATAACCAATTTATACATGTAGTAAAATTTTTAACATGTTTTTATAGCAGGGTATGATATTAGACAAGGTCACTATATTGCTAGCAAAGAAAAACACATGATTTCAATATATTAAGTACATGTACTCCTGTTCATACACACAAGTGATAGAGCTAACGATATCTTGAGAAAGAATAAACATTTGACCAGTGACCACTTAGTGCAGCCGATGAAGCGATAATTGTCTCAGAGTTTAAGATTTCAGCATTGGCCATACATAAACAAACTATACGGATCTGTTTCATCTAAACACATTAATTCTTTGACACACTAGATTATTCCTTTGAGTCTCGTTAAGTGTGTTCTGCTCTACTCTAAAACCATCAGAATTAACATTGCTGAGCATCTAGTGAAGCACGGATAATTTTTGGATTGAACTAGGTGAAACACAGCTATTGTTCTCTTTATCAAATCAATTAATGTTTGATTACAAAAAAAAGACACTGACTTGGCATATAAGATATACCAGGTCTGTCCAAAACGTTAATTCAAAATAGAGTGTACGTCTCTTATCATCCTGTATAGTTAATACATGGACATGTTAAATCATGCCAGTTTACAAATTAAAAAAATATACCCGGTAATACAAATTAAAAACACTACATAAATATGTATATTTTGCATATTTTAGAAAGTATATAGGATAAGTTCAGTGGCAAGGGGGGGGGGTATTTTTAAGGAGCATATTCTCAATCAAAGTTTCCTGTGTTAGGAAGCAAAAAAAAAATTTGTATGGGCACGGATTCCACCCATCTCTACTCCCTCTCCCCATAGAATAAATAAAGTAATTGAGATAAGTAAATGATGAATAATAAAAAGATTTTAAAAAATACAGTAAAACACAATTTTTGCCAACACACTTATGTTGAATTGAGTTACAGCGAAGTGCTTTTATTCACTGTGACTTAATTATGTATTTTTATCTTCATAACGAATTTCGCTCATAATAATGCAAAATCATCCGTCGATCCCTGGCACTGCTTTTAAACATGTTTAACTTGTATTCAACATAATTAATCTATTTCCTGCCATGTACAGCATTTGATAACATATATTATATAGGAATTCATAGAATTTCTAATTTTCCCAACCAATAATGAAAATTATGACTACTTACTTGATTTGTTTAGGAACTTTAATCATTTCTCTGAAATGTTGCTGCAAGTGGTGTCATGAGGGTATTGTTTTCTTTTTCATTGAAATCCAGGGCATATCATTTTATCCCAAATCAAAAGTGGTCATATATTTCTTAGGAGGACTACAGATCTAGTGCATTAAATTATTTTTCAAGCATTAGAATCTCAAGTTACTTAAATATTGAGTAAACAATACTTTTCTATTTCTAGATCAGTTTGAGCCTTGTGCTTTTCACCTTGTAACCCAAAATCAGTAGGGGTCTATATTCCTTGGGGAGTACCAGTATACTAAGTTTGATGTCTGTAAAGCAAAGGCTTCCCCAAATTTTAAGCAGACATTATTTGTGTCAGAATAGTCTCAACCTTGAAATTTGACTTTATGAAATCAACAGGATTATCTACTCTTTTACGTTAGGGAGTACCTTGGTGTACAGCTTTCTTTAATCCAGTTCTCCTCTGATTCATGTATAAAGTTATATAATAACATTTGAAATCAGAAGAGGGGTATTCAACATGAATCCATTGTCAACAGTTGGAAGAGAAATGTTTCTCCAGTCCAATGTCAAATTTTGAAATGGGGAGAGGAACGTTCAGTGTATTAAGATTCATGGTTGTAGTGTTTTTGATAGAATTGGTAGAGGAAGTTCCTCAAATGTACTGTTTATATAAATGTAGTATGTATTATCAATTGAAATTGACTGATTGACTTGTCATACCAAATGCACCAGAAGTTCAAAAGAGGAACGTTCCTCAAATGTCTGGTCATAACAAATGCATCTGAAATTCAGAGAGAGGAACGTTCCTCAAATCTCTGCTCATAACAAATGCACCAGAAGTTCAGAGAGAGGAACGTTCCTCAAATGTCTGGTCATAACAAATGCATCTGAAGTTCAGAGAGAGGAACGTTCCTCAAATGTCTGGTCATAACAAATGCATCTGAAGTTCAGAGAGAGGAACGTTCCTCAAATGTCTGGTCATACCAAATGCACCAGAAGTTCAGAGAGAGGAACGTTCCTCAAATCTCTGGTCATAACAAATGCATCTGAAGTGTAGAAAGAGGAACGTTCCTCAAATACTTAAAAAAATCTTCAAAAAGGGAACTTGTACACACACATATAAGGATTTTAAGACCAAAATGACTTCAAATTGTAAACCTTGGGTGAAAAAAAGGGAATTTTGATTTTCCCTTTTATTTTTGGATTGTGTTGTATGTAAAATATATTGACTGAAACATTATATGCTTTCAATTTTGAAATGTACACTTACGATGACCCGAAAGAAAAACCCATTAACCAGGCCCGCTTTACACTAAGGATACGTTTGTAGGGATTTTCGCGAAAGAATGCAAAATATATGAGTGGAAGAAATGTTTGGGGGATAACGATGCCCGAGGTCACTGTCAACACGAAGTATCCCAGGCTTACAAACGTCTCAGTGATGTCACCCGGGGACCTGCTAAAGAGGCAGCCGTGAGACTCGCCACGCCTACTGGGGTCAGCCTTAAAATAAAAAAAAAAAGCTTATAATTTAAAAAGAACTTTTTACCAGATCAATACCGTCCTTTATGAACAGGTGGTCTTCATTCATTATGTAACATAGGCTATTTAGAAATCAAGCTAAGAAAGTAAATTTTGGTAATTTATATTTCTTAAAATACAAAAAAGGTTTTATTTTATGCACAAGAAATTTTTTTTTTTTCTGGAAGGGCTGATTTATAATAATCAAGAAGGACATGAAAAAAATAATAATGATAATCACTTCAAAAATAAAAGAAATATCTTTTTAATTTTTCTTAGGAATTTTAATGTTTTCACAGGTTTATATGAGTACTTTTATAGAAGAAAAATAATATGAGCGCACCCTCTGATCTAAAAAATAAAACATGTCTTGTAATCCTTAGGAACAGTTGTATCATTTTCTATTTGCATATTTTAGTTCAGAGGTTGCACTCTATATAAAATATGAAAAATAGTTTTAAAAATTGGCCGTTTTGTAGACTTTTTCATTCAGACTTTACGTTATTTTAATAGATACGCAGTCACTAAAGATCTGAGTATTAATTCAATGCATTGTAAACTAAAACTAAAGAGTTTCAATTTTTCAGAAATTCACAGGGCCAAAAAGGCAAAAGTGAACGTTGTTCTTTAGATACCATTAGCATATGAAACAAATTATAGATATATTTTTAAATACCAGATAAACCATCTAAGAATTTGCAACACGATTTCAGAACTCATTGCAAAGAAATCAATAAATGTTTTGGCCTTTTCTCTGAATCTTCCCGCAGCAATCCCAATCAACAAGCAGGCAAATAACAACCCTAAGAAAAGATACATTAAAAAAATGCTAACACATAAACGGATGAAATTTGTTGTAAACAAAAAAAAAGAGAAAAAGGAAGCTCAATATTAGTTCATATGTATGGATATTTGGAAACAATAAAACAGATTAAACTCATATTTTAATTTCTAATTTATACAGGGTTATTTTTGCCACAGTAAATTTTTGCCCTTTCAATCTTGTAAACAATGTTGGCCAGTCACTCTTTTGTTTAAGAAAGTATACTGTATTCTTTGAATGCTTTAAATTCGTTCGACTAAGGTTAGGGTGAAAGGGGTTAAAATTTCCCTGTATAAAAGATGTTACCAAGTATATTTGGTCCATCTGTTTTGCCAACAATCTTCACCATTTCCAATTTTTGATTTACATCTGCAGTGGTATTAGACGAATTACCAAGATTCTTTTGATTACTCCAGATTATTTCAGACTTGAATTGTGTTTGTGTTTTGCGAAAAGTTGCCTCAACTAGGTTGTCTGGTATGATATTTCTGTCAAATGATTTAAAAATAAAGAGTTATGAACATGTAATATTATACACTGTATATATTGAAGGGAATGTATCATACGTAAACTACTTAAACTTAAGGAATCTACACGTAACTTGAAATATTCTAATCATTTACTAGTAGTCATGAATAAGCCTCGTACAATTTACTAAAAACGATTTATAATCCATGAATACCTCAGTAAATCTGCAAAAATATCTTGTCCCGAATTTTGTTTAGCATTAATCTATCTTCATGAGCAACATGGGCCTTTCCTACAGATAAATGCATAATATTGAAAGTAAAATTAAAAGAAAAAACAAACTTTCCCCCATAAGTATTATTCATTCTGAACATCAAAGATTTTCATTAAATTGATCATTCTTTGATAAAACCTATGAATCAAATTAAATTTCCCCCTTATATAGAGACAAATGATGATTTTCGTATTGGTAAAGAAATTCCAATCTGACAATCTTTATAATATACTTAAAGTAAAGGGTTGATCCAAAATAATGTCATAATTTTGATAAAGTTGGAATAAATCAGTAAAGCAACAAAATTATACAAGATGGAAGTTTTTTTTTTTTTTAAATAGACCTGAAAATTTCAAAGGAATATGATGTATACTTTCCAAAATATAGGTTTTTAAACAATGTGGTTTTGGTAGTGCCCACCTAAGTAAAACGTCATATGACGGATACGCACCGTCATACATTTAAGCTTTTCCCCCTTCGTTTCATTAAAAAATATTTGTGGTCGCAAACACGCAAACCCAAATTTTCTTTAAAATTCCCTCCCGTTATACACTCACTCTCTTTATAATAAGCCCTCTGTCAAAATATTTTAAACAGTACACTGTGCTTTTAAAAGCAAACTTAAAAATTAACATGCCACTCTATAGTTTTTTTTTCAACGTCAGACATCATTGAACGTTTCCGTCCGATCACTAATATTTCGGCTTCCTGTCCTCTGCTGATCATTCAGTGACCAATCACCTGCCACAAATTCCTGAAACATCTATTAAGATGTCTCTTGTTTAAAATCTTAATTCTATAAGTCTGATTAATTAACGTAGCTTTCGCTTGTGATAATTCCCGTTTTTTAAAAACAAAAATAATTTCAACTCGTTGAACCGTTTATTTTTTTTTGACAAACCCTTTGTTCAATTCAACAGAGTAAAACAACTATGTTTATGATCACAAAAACGAATGCCATCATTTAATTTTCAAATACAGACTAAAATGACAAAAAATTTGTCTTTTAAAAATTTGGGGGATGGGGCATTTTTTTGAATCTTTAAAATGTGTTTGTCTTTTTCATTCTAAGAAAAAAAAACAGTTAAAACGTGACGCTACGTTGTGACACGGCGACACCCCCTATACTTTATGCTTTTAAAAATCTATAAAATAAATCCAAATGAACATTATTATATCAAAATTTATGTTAATTAGATTTATATTTGTGATTATTTTGATATATTGTATTTGAAAATCTGACGCCAAATTTAAAGATTTGGACACTGTGACATTACTTTTGCATCAACCCTGTATATCAAAAGCATACATTTTCAAACTGGACGGAAATTTTATTGAAAATGTCTTTAATTTCTCATTTCAAATATTTCACGATTCCGTTCGTGGGTTTTTCCCCTTTTCGGTAATCGGGATGGTAAATTTAAAATTCAAAAAATTTAAATTTTTACTGATAGAAAAAATAACAAAAAGTCAGATTTTATTTTTCCTGGGAATAGGATAATAAATTTGAAAATTTAAAAATAAGTGAATCTTACTTTGACAAAGCAGAGATATTTTGGTGTTTTTTTTTTTGAGGAAAATTTTTTAAACCAAAAATAGTGAAATGAAACACTGCAATATATTCACTTTTTACGGGACTAGTTTTTGAATTTTGCAATTTTAATTTGAACCTAATAACCTTTTTAAAAAAAACAAAAACTGTTTATGTACCTGGTTTAATGATATAAAAAAGTGTTATGGCAACCACACATCCCATCAAGTTTGTAAGTAGTATGTACGTGATGGATATAAGTCCTATCCTACCGTTAGATCTTGGATCCAAAGAAGCTGTGCCTAGAAAAACAAAAAGTAAATTGCAATTAAAGGCAAAAAGTGCAATTAAGTGCATTCACTTTAATAAACACATTATTAACGTACCCGCCTAATTAAACGTACAGATAAATTTTGAAAATATTTTTTTTTAAATAATAATTTTATATACTCATTATATGAGGTAATGATAGCATTTGATTTTAAATTATAAATTATTTCTCAATTTCTCAAGAGTAAAATCCCAAATTTACTTTTAAAAAAAAAGTTAAAAAAAAAAACAACAATTGTCAGATTTGTTTTCTTAAAACTAAATAGATATTTCAAACTACGAGGGAAAATACTTACTGTGTATGACGCTGGTTATTATGAGCGGGACTATCATCATTTTTAGCGACCGCATGAAAAGATCGCCTGGCATACCTTCAAATATATTAGATTATATCAGTCATCTTTCATCGTACAGTAGCCCCGTGGGGATCCGGTTTAGAATAGGTCCTCAGTACCCCCCCCCCCTTGCGTGTCGTAAAAGGCGACTAAATGGGGCGGTCCTTCGGATGAGACAGTACAAACCGTGGCTCCGAATCACAGCAGGTGTGACACGATAAAGATCCCTCCCTGCTCAATGGCCCTGAGTGCCGAACATAGGCCTAAATTTTCAGCCCTTCACCGGCAATGGTGACGTCTCCATATCAGTGAAATATTCTGGAGAGGGACGTTAAACAGTATACAATCAATCAATCAATCATCGTACAGTATTACATTTCTCAATTTCTACATTCTGGGAATGGCTAAGCCAATCTCTTCTTCGGTCTAATAATACATGAAATATAATTTGCATTTGTCAAAAACGCAGTACTTAAATTCACCAAAAAGAAAAGAAAAACATAAACCAATAATTACAATTAACACGATGCAAAAGGAGAATTATGAATAATTTTTTTTAACATAAAGGAAAAAGGCATGGCATTTTGATTGTTCTTTTGTTGTTTAAAGTCCCTCTTGAAATCTCACTCATATGGGACGCCACCACTTGCCAGTGGAGGGCTATAAATTCTGATTTATATACTATAGGTATCCAAAGCCATTGAGCATTGTGGGATCTTTTTCGTGCAGTACTTGCACTTGCTTTGTTGTACTACCTCACCGAAGATCCGGTTTCCATGTTCCACAGGGGTGGAGTAGGTGGTAGGGGTTGGGTGGTGGCACTTATAGAAAACATAATATGAACTTGAATTCACTTAGAATAAAAAAATCTACCGTGTATTTCAACTCCACAGCTACAATAGTTTCCTCTTTTTATATATTAAACACTTGATTATTAATTTTTAATGTAAACATACTTACCGATCCATTGTATAACATCTCTAGAAGGCCTAGCTTCACGAATTCCGAACCGTTTATAAATCCCAGAATGACTGCCAGAAAAGTCAAAACAAAGAGAAGCTGTCCATGTAGGATTCGTCGAATGTTTTGAAAACAGGAGTTTCTCGTCTTTCCACCAGTTTTCATTTGGCTCTTCATCATCAAAGAGAACACAGATATAAAGATGAACAATTTTAAAAAGAAATTTTGAAGGGATTTTATTATTTTTATCATTTCGTCTATCTAAATTCATGAGGAGAATTAGAAAAATGAAATTTGGAATTGAAAAAAGAAATATTTACTTTTTACTATTTGATATCTTAAAGTGTAAATGAGACATAGGCCAAGGTATTCTCGTGTGATCTCTAAATCTTAATTTATTGTCTTTTTTTAATTTAGAGAAAAATATCAATGTTCAATAAATGTATGATTAATCTTACAAACATTCAAAAATGATATCGTTATAAGATATCTTAAATGTTTATGATGTCACAATCTAAAAATGACGTCAATGTGTAAACGACATTTGACTAAGGATTGGTTGATTCAGTCGTATTTAAGTGGGGAATGGCAGTGAAGATTACTGTAAAACTTGGTTAATATATCTTTGCAGTTGCATATTATAATTTGTAAATGATTGTTTAAGACAAATAACTTGGAAGAAATTTAATCATTGATTGTTTTGAGTGATTTAATGAAGTCAGGGAAAAGGTTGAAGTGACGTTTTCCCTGGTACCCCTTGTACCTGAGCTTTGGATAGATATGTCGTTAATTGAGAATTAGTTATCAAAGATCGCCCATTTGCATTTAGAAAAAAAGGTTGAATATCTTTTTTTCTTGTCTAAAATGAAGTTTACATATCTTTTAAATATATCAGATATGATAAAGAGAAGAGACCTTAATTGATTCATCCATTGAATAAATGACGCATCCGAGATAGAGAAATCGGTAATTGATGGTCACAATATGCTGATTCTTGGCATAAGAAGAAAACAAAACGTTGAAAACTAAATAACATCGCCATTCTTATAAAGTTATTGTAAAGATATAGTATTAAAGAATTATTTATGCACAATCAGTTGAGGAGAAAAGGTAGTTCGTTTGTTGAAATCATAAAATTCATCTTTAAATATCAAACTAATGTTTGAATTAATGAAAAGCTTTATTTGTGTGTTCTATTAAATAGAAAACAAGTTGAAAATCAGTCAGCGTAAACGATAAAGATTATCTTTTATG
>NW_026928738.1:0-35128 GCF_032062105.1 Saccostrea cuccullata | reverse complement strand
CCTGTGTATCTAACGCTAAGACGCTATTAATCATCAGGAACGGTAACTTCTACAGAGAAATCACTGTGCCTCTTTGTCTGGCCTTTGTATTTCTCAAACAGGGGGATAAATAACATCAGGAGTCCACCCACTATAATGACGACAGCAGAAAAATAAAAAGCGGTAGCTGGTGAATTCGTCGCTTCTCCAATCCAACCTGTCATAATAAAAGAGAAAATGTTGAATTTTGGGGGAATTTAGAGCAAATTTTAAGATAAGAAACTCAGCAAACTACACTAGGATTCCATCAACTCGACTTTGTAAGAAATTCAGTGTGTAATATAATCAAACTGATAGTTTTCTATGTCAATTGAACTTAATTCTATTTTCCCCCGATACTTGAAGCTAGATCATTCCTATTTTCCCCGATACTTGAAGCTAGATCATTCCAAATATTCACAAGGGTTAATCATACTTAGATTAGATTGCAATGACAGTAAACTAGTGCTTCTGGTTTGAAGTGCACCTTGGGAAGAACGTTAACTTACCTCCTATTGGAGGACCGGCGACACAACCAATGCCATTGGCCAACATCAGGAACCCCATGGCGTCTCCTAAATGCTGAATCCCCACTAAATCCGCTGTCACAACGACCAGCAGTCCTAATAATAAACCAAACATTTTTCCCCATAATACTCCAACAATCCCTAGTCCGAACATGGTGTGGGTGAATTCTAATGGAATGAACAGTCCTATAATCCCTACTGCCAAATTAACAAAAATAAACAGGTATAGTCTATTTATCTTTGGTATATTGCCGATGACACCTCCCAGAACACACCCAACGAAAGATCCACCACTGAAAAGTGAAATAAGAATGGCTGCCTGTGTCTGAGAAAAGTTAACGGAAGTGAAATACTCCGGACCTAACACTAGTGGTATAACTGTTCCAAAATTCCAAAGAATGTTATTGACAACAAAGATACAAAATGGTACATTGCGACACAAAGTCAATAGGACCACTAGAATTGAATTAGAATTCGTATTTTCGTCGGTGGATTCGTTGATGAGAAGATTTTCGTTTTCTAAATCATCCATCGCTATACCATTAGTTTCCCGTTTTTTCTGGGTCCCGTTCATCTTGTGTCCTGTATGTTTTAACGACTGCGGAAACGAATCGGAAGTGCTTGCCTCTATGATAAGACTTTCCCTTTCAATCTGACTAGAATCGTTTCTTTTAATCGCCTTCATTTCTATCATTTTTTCCTTCGCCTTTTGTTGTCGTTGCATTGGCGATTCTCGAAGAAGAGCCGCGAAAATGAAGGTGTTCAAATTGATCCCAGCCACTATAAGTAACGATCCCCTCCACCCAAACTCGTCAATGAGGTACTGGACGAGGTTTGGGAACACGATCCCCCCGAGTCCCGACCCTGCTGTCGCCACCCCTGTCGCCAGGCTCCTGTGTTTGTCGTAGTACAGACCAGACATTGTGTGAGAGGGGACGTATAATAAACAGTAACCAATACCTGTAATAGACATATTAACATCTTTACATTTTAAGTACTAGAGTTATCTATCTTTTATGAATATATTGCAGCGACCGGTGGGCTGTTTTCTACAGGGCACAATATTTTGTGATGACGTAATTTTTATTGCACATCGTCGCGCTCATACAAATTTTAACAATATGACGTCACATTAGGATAATTTACACACTACTGCATTGCCCCCACAGCACGTCGCTGTGTATTAGTGCGACGGCATGTTTTGTATGAGGACTTATGCATATAATATGATATACGCATTAGCGTAACGGAGCGTTCAGACCCGTTGTTGTCAATGAACTGCTATA
The DNA here is from genome assembly GCF_032062105.1 of Saccostrea cuccullata. NCBI lineage: Eukaryota > Metazoa > Mollusca > Bivalvia > Ostreida > Ostreidae > Saccostrea > Saccostrea cuccullata. The sequence goes on along the minus strand of NW_026928738.1, from coordinate 33,297 downwards.
ATTTTGCAAATTGTGCATGCCCACCTGTCAGAATTCCGTAGAAAAAGAGGAGATAAATCATATTCATTGTAAATGGTAGGGCAATAAGCCCAGTGCTGCTCAGTAGGGCCCCCAATAGACACACTTTGCGGTATGACATCATCCTCATCATTATACTTGCCAGAGGACCTAAAGTAGAGAAAAGATAAGTACAACTTTTCTTGTGCATCGAATAAATTACAATAATAAGCAATTTCTGTATTTTTTTTTAATAAAAAAAAATATTATCGCATTTTGGTTTGCATAAAATAATTCAAATTTCATAAAGACATTTTTATTCTCTTAGTTTTTAGCTCGCATTTTAGCCTCTCTCTTGGTTTAAAGGGATAAAGAGATAGAAACGAACCAAAAATCTCTCTCATGCATGGGATAATATTGAAATAATGAAAAAAGTTAAAATCATCTATATTTACTCTTAAATACTACTACATGTATATTTAAGCAAAAATATAATTTTAGATGAATATCTATGCAAAAGGTAGAAGACGGACGAGTATTGTAACCATGGCTGTCTTGTATGAAAAGTAACAAAATGCACTGAAGGGAAAAACATTATGTACTGGTATCTATAAGAACACATCATTAACCATGCTCAAAAACATACAAAAATTGATCGAAATACCTGCACCCAGAAAAAGTCCTATGTTTATGGAACCGATGAGTGATATAAATGGCAAACTGACATCGAAATGACGTAGAAGTTCCACAATGTAGACTCCAAAGGAGGTAGCCACACCAAAGGCGATAAACTGTATCCAGAAAGCCGAGGCTATAATCACCAGTCCCCACGGGTTGTCCACCTTTCGACAAGCCATCTTCCTTAAACACTCCGGCCTGGATGCTCAGACTAAACAAGAAGAAAACAAGCATCCCAGTACATCACATTTATAAACTAAACGCCATAAAAACAACCCACTCCCGTTTTAGGATCGTGCGGATGATGGAGGAATTTCCGGTCTTGTTTTTTCTGTTTAACATCCAAGGATCAGGAAATAAGGTGAGATTACGAACAACAAATTCACATGAATAAAAAATAATAATTAGTACTTAATTTAAGTTAAGTAAGTGCAAATTGATTATCGCTGAATCTCAGGTATCCGGAGATTTTCACGATTAAGAACGTCCTTGCATTACAGTTTTGTTGACTTAAGTGACCCACGGCATGGGTCAAATGGTCACGTGATCATTAGATGCGTGGACTATAAAGGTAGACTTATCAGTTCTATAGTCCATAATTAAACAATTTTCAAGAAATGTCAATAATTCATTAAGCCTCTTGATCAATGCATTTTGCTTGCTTATCATGCAGCTCGATCTGCATTAATACCTCTAGTATCGGAAACTTTTACCACCTGTACCTCATTAATAAAAGGACGGTCATTTGCAATGCAGCTACATGTACCAGGAGTCTTTGATGGGGGTGTACATGTAGTTCTACTGATATGTGCACACAGAATTTGATCTTTTTACATTTTTTAACAACATAATTATATTTACATAATGCTGTAATTAAAATGTTTCCTTATATTCAAATCGAAATTGGTATAACATTTCGTAAGAAACAGGAAATTAAGGATATCCGATCCTCAGCCAGGAAGGATAACTCCACAAATCAATATTTTATTTGAAATGCATCAAAATGAAGCTTGAAAAGGATATTTTTTCATGCAACAATTTTCATTTTATTCATCTTTATAAGATTCAAGGTTTTGGAAGTCTTAGAAAAGGTCTTATAAAAGTTGACATTTGTACCCTATAAAAGGAAAAAAAAATTAATACAGTTTTAGAGAAATATGATTTTTCTTGAATTCAGCGTTAGATACCAAAGTTTATTAGCATTATATCAAATAAGAAGTGATTTGTCGTGTCTTGCAATGATAGCAAAAGCCTTTTACACTATGTACTGTAGAATATATGACGGATATAGAAGACAAAAAATACCAAATAAGTAAGAAAATCATGACAATTTCTCTGAATGCATGGATACCTATCATTTTTAAACCTAAAATATATTTGTTGATCTATTTGCAATTAGAAAATGCTTGGCAGATATTCCAATTCGCTTTTTCTGCAAAAATATTGGAGATTTGGCAATTTTCCCTATATAATATGATTAACTTTAATCTTTAACTTTAAAGAAATGCTGTGGACAAATTTACGTAATTTTGTAGATTCAGAGATACTTTTATGAGTATTTTTGGTTACTTAATTGCTAATTTAAAAAATCTGAGGATCGGACTACCTTAATATATATTAGTGACGATGACAACACCATTCATCAAAATCCAAAACAAATGTTTTACATATATTTGGTTTCTATTTAAATTGTTTGCAAACTTTCATTGTAATCTAACCAAAGCTTAGGAGGAGTAGCAATATTTTTTTTTTTAAATCATAATACAAATGCCCGTCACTTTTTCATTGCGTAAGTTCTGCTGGTTTACAGACTCTGTATTACGGAACTATTTCAACATAAAGCTCTTTTGATTGTCCACACGTTTTAGCCTATTCATAGACACACTAGTATTAGTTCATCTGTTACATCAATTTATATCCTTATTTTTCTGGCGATAAATCAATCATTGAATCTGTATCTGTTATTGGTATAAGTGGAACGATAACTCTGGGTAGAGATTGAAGAAAGACTAAACAATCCAATATACAGTTTTATATGAAATCATTATTGTACACCTGTAGGACGACAATAATTGTAAAATTCAATCAAAGCTCATAAATAGGGTTCATTCTACCTATTCCCACTTTTCAAAAATTAGGTAGGAAAAGGTAAGATTTCATGTGGGAATAGGTGGAATTTTTGTCTAAACAAATAAATATATTTTTAACTATGAAAACATATAACTACTATGTAAACAATTACCAACAATTATTAATGAATACCCGTTGGAACAGAGGACTGGTATATTTACTTTTTAGAATTATAAATCAGACTTTTTACTAATATTTTAAAGAAATATAGGTGAATTAATTCATTTTTTCACATTGTTCATTTCAAAATGCAGCTATTTCAATCTTCCCCCACCCCCCAGTTAATTTATCTAATGTTCTAGAATCAAGATATGAAAGTGTTTATTCTTGTAAGACTTTTTTCTTTGTTATTTTCTCAAATCCATAAATTTATTAATAAATGAAATAATTCATATTTTTCATAAATTTATTCGTTATTTTCTGTCTTAAAATGTACAAAATACAGATTAATATAAGAGGGAACATATTAAGTCTAATTAATTAACTGTCTAAACATCTATTGTTATTTGCAAGTGGGAATAGGTGGAATTGAAATTTTCAAAAAGTGGGAATAGCCCATAGGTAGAAGACACCATAAATAGTTCTTCCATCGCAAATATGAACAATAGAAGTTTATTAAAGTTTTTTTTAAAAGAAATAGTGATTTACAATTTTACAAAAAAAAATTCAAACATCAAAGTTGCAGCTCATATTGCTTTAAGGGATAAAACAGCTGTAAGACACACATATCAATGACCCGTCTTTTCTTTATCTCTTATCTATTACATGTAACCGGAATCCATAATACATGCATTATCATTATAATAGAGGCCATTTTCCAGATTTGTGGATCTGACAGGTCGGTATCAAATAATGTTAATTTTTAATCCGGCAATATAAAGACTCTTTGTCAAGCGTGTAGACATCTTTTAACCGAAAATGGCTGTTACCATAAGTACTAAGTAGGCTATAAGATGCGACCAGATTAACCCGAAAGTATGTTGATAAATAAATAAATACTACAATAACAGACGTATATATACATATGTACGTCTAATATGCTGGCAATTTAATAGATAATCGGATGTTGTCGTTGTGATTTTAGCATCATGTCAAAGAATTTGTGATTTTGAATAATTATGAGATATTCAGATTTTTAGATCATGTTTTCTGTCCTGGCCCAGCCCCACCTACCCACACTGTTTATCAGAAATGAGGGCGAGGGTAGGAGTGTCCTAAGATTATTGTCTTCACACAGTCAGATGCGAGTTTCAGTTAAATTAGGGCCTAGTGTAACTTTCTTTAATAATGAATGATACATATGGAGGGGATGTTTTTATAACTGTTCTTTGACTTGTTAATGTATTTATTTTTTATAATAGTAAAGAAAAGAAGCATGTCACTTGGTCAATCACGATATGGAAATTAGCAGAGCAAACTCGGGATAATGGACACTTACCGTATAAAAAGTTAACTCGGACAGGGAGGACAAGCCTCAAACAGCCGATAATCCTTGAAAGGCCTTGCTTTTGATGTTAGACATTTTTATTAATGCCACTAAATTGACTAATAGATATACGTCTCTGTTTAAAATTCCTCAAAATATTTCCATCTTGCATTATTAATTTCACAAAAACTCGCTAATTAACACGTACTAGTAGGATTCGGAACAAATACCATATTGTTTTGATCATCTACTTTCACAGCACTGAGCAAAGCCAGACAATCACATGCTTTGGTTGTAATACAAATGACTGAAATGAATATCAATGTTTCCTTGTATGTACAGGATTTCAAACATATTCATTAATATGGTCTAAAATATGAAATCACTTTGTCACAGATAATATACATGTGTAATATGAAAACCCTACTCTTTTTTCTCTTTCAAACGACATGACCATTTAAAATAAAGTTTTTGAAAAGTAAATTAATAAACTTAAAGGCCAAGGTTGCAGGATCAAATTTCATAATATTTGATCCTGCAACCTTGGCCTTGAAGTTTATTAATTTACTTTTCAAAAACTTTATTTTAAATGGTCATGTCGTTTGAAAGAGAAAAAAGAGTAGGGTTTTCATATTACACATGTATATTATCTGTGACAAAGTGATTTCATAGGAAATGTACACGTGAAATTCATTTATGAAAACATGATCTCTTCTCATTCAAAAGTTATGACAAAGTTTAAAGTTTTTGTGACAAACGTATAGACTGACAGACGAATGAGATTTTAATGTCCCCTCGCTTTCACGAAAGCGGAGGACAAAAACAATGCTTCTATACACGAAAAAAAAATGAATTTTGATCACAAATATACCTCACTCGTATATAAAGCCAACTGTTGACAGGTAAAAAATATAATTTAGAGAAACCAGGTGTGTTTGTAAAACACTGATGCCCCGTATGGCAGCTCATGGAGAGGATTGAAGTTTCTCAATTGCAAGTCAAACTCCAAGGTCAAAGTGAAAAGTTGGAAATTGTTTGTATTAAAAAGAATTAAGGTCTCGTCAAAAGGAATACACCTGTTAAATATGAAAGCCCTAGCTAATACCAACTGTTCAAAATTTATGACCAAGGTTAACTTTTTTTTTTTAAAAGAAAGTGGGTCAAACTCTAAGGCCAAGGTTGAGGTCAATATTTATAGCTATTGAAAGAACTTGTTTAAATAAATACACATGGGAAATATGAAAGCCGTAGCACCAACTATTCAAAAGTTATGGCCATGGTTTAAGTTTGTTTGTTTTTGTTCTTTTTTGCTGTTTCTTTTTTTGTTTTGTTTTGTTTTTATTCTTTTTGTAAAAGTGGATCAACCTCCAAGGCCAAGAGATCAAATTTGTTGGTACACGAAGAACGAAAGGACAGAGCAAAAAACTATATACCCCCGAATCTTCGATTTTGGGGCATAAAAATCGATTAAGCTCCCCGGTATATGTAAGAAGCGAAGGGGCGTTAACAGAGGCTCTTACTTGTAGGAGTAGAATAGGTGTTTAACTCTCTCCTCGCTGGACCGAGAAATTATACGGAATATTCGATTGAGGTTTAAAGTTAACACGTAATAATTTTATGTCACTATGCACAGTCCTAAATAAACTTTCAAAATTAGACTAAAACACATGAAATGTATCACCTTTCAATGATATAAATAATGTAAGACTTATATGATATCATATATGTAATTCAATGTAAGACTTACCTATAATTGCATAATTTTGTCAACCCAGCTGAAAATCCATGATGATTCCTTAAAATGATCCGAAGAAGCACCTCCAAATCCTATTTATAAAGGTTTTTGACAATAGATATATTTTTTAAAGTCATAATTTTATTTGCCCTTTTATGCTCTGATTGCTTTGAATAGAATCGTCATTTCCAATAATCCATAACCTTTCAGTTACGGAAATAATAAGTTCAACTATTTTCGATAAATTTAGATCTTGTTTTTTGAAAATTAATTTTACCATGCAGTGGCTGTTATTTTTTTTATAACCATATTCCATAGTATACATACAAATACCAAGGCGAAATATTCTTGCATTCACACACAGAGTAGATTAATTGTGCTTGATGTAAGATTTACAACATCGCGATTTAAAAAAAAAAAGTGTTGCTTGTCATACAATCATGTCTTTCCATCCACTGTTTACTCTGCAAACAAAAACGATTCTTATCTTGAAATATCGATAATATAAAAAAAACCCCGTTTAATTAGGGAACCATGTCCCAAGTAAATTAAATCAAAATCCAATGGATGAGCCTTTTCTTTCCACCTCCTCATCCCCTAGCCTTATACATTTAAGTAAATACAAGTAAATGTGTAAAAACAAACCTGAATAAAAATTCTTGGCAAAAAATCCCAAAAGATCCGCATACCGGTTGTAAACGATTAAGGAATTTTTTTGATTCACAGCTAATAAAGTTGTTATTACGTGTAAGTAGCTTGTTTGTTACCGATCTTTCCATTTTTAGCCTGTGTTTTATTATGTGCAGCTGTCACGCGGATTCTGCACTAAACTCATTGATCCCTCTCTCATCAATGAAACTTTTTATCTTCTAAATATTTCGTGATATAAGAAATAAAAGATTTAATATTTAGTTTACAGTTCTTTTCTTTTTCTATTTCTAACCCCTCCCCCGCCCCTGTCCTGTGAAAAAAAAACTTTACTGGAATAGGTTCACAATTTAATAAAATGGTCAGTTTACGCCTATAAATTATTATTTCAAGAATAAATTCGAAACCTTATTGTACCCAGGTTATACTTTACAACCTTGGTCGGGACAGTAAACGCTTTGTAAACCGCAAATAGATTTCTGATAAGAAGAAACACAAGAAAAGACACTGATGCAGCCCACAAAACCTTTCAAAAAAATAGTTAGAGAATGTATTTGTATTTTATTTCCCTTTCTCGTTTATTGTTATGACATATGTCTTGGACCGCCGGAAACAGTCACTCATTGGAACAACCATCAAGACGAGTCCGCTAAGCAGAGTAGCCGCCCCTGCCAGGTAAAACGCCATGTTGTAGGAACCTGTTGTCTGTACCAGGTAACCTTAAATAACCAGAATCATGAATTAGTTGTTTATCTTTGTCATAGCTTAAAATCATGCTTGTTTTTCAAACAGTAGTCATGGGGGTACTTAATGTAAAAAGACCATTAAACTACATCACAGGCATTTGTTTCGGTTATAATTTTTTAACCAATAGTTATATTATTACACTTTAGGTTAAAAGTTTTATTACCGAAACAAGTGCCTGTTAACTGCATGTATAAACTAGTTCTATGTCAAATGCCAAACTATTATTAATGGTTTATGATATAGGGTGTAGTTCTTTTCTCCAGAATCGCAAGCCATATATATTCTATTTTCATTTACGTAATAAATCTCAAAGCTTTTAGTTTGTTGCTGTAATGATTATTTCCATGTTTCTTTGAAGCCATTGCAAAAAAAAACAGTGAATTTGTATTATTTCAGAATAATAGAATTTGTGGATTGTAATCAAGTTTGAACATTTTATGTGAGCTATATGTAATATACATGTACTTATATTACTCGATGTAACATCATAAATGAAAATTTATCTAAATCTAGAATTTTTTTTTTCATGATATGAAATAGAATTTTAAAAAAAGGTAAATTAAATTGAGATTTTTCTGTTTTTCTTCTGTTTTTTATTTATCTAAAGCAGCATATATGAAAATGAAATGCGTATGTACATCGATTTGAATTCAACTTAGTATTTATTGCAATCATACTAGTGCTTTCAGAATCTTCAAAAATACCGTGGGAGCAAAGATTATTTTCTCCATCAGGGAGATTATTTGCAGATCTAACTTGCATGTGCTTCCTTAGATTACGACTGACCATCATGTCTCATGCTAGATCAGAAAACTAAACTCGCTGAATTATTCATAGAGAAGACACGAAGTACAACGTACCTCCTAAAGGTGGTCCAATAAAATTCCCCACTCCACTGGTTAGAGTCAGATATCCCATGCCTTCTCCGATCAGCTCACTCCCAACAAAATCAGACACAAGGATTACCAACAATCCGAGGGATATCCCAAAACTCAGCCCGAACAAAGAATTGATAAAGGCGAATGCTTCCATTGTGTGAAAAAGTGGTACTGTAAAAGCGAGGAGGCAAAAGCCCGACACAAAATTTGTAACAATGAACAAAAGGCATCTGTTAATACTCCGAAGATTTCCCAGAATTCCACCGATTACACAACCTATGGTCGTTATGCCTTGCAAGATGGATAGAAGTGATGCTGCTTGGGTTACATTAAGACCAACTTTTGTAAAATAGTCTGGTCCAAGAAGTAAATAAACAGAAAAACCAAAATTCCACAAAAGGTTATTTATCGTGTAAAGAACATATGGCAAGTTGGTCATTAGTTTCATCACTCTTGATTTTTCCACTGGTGGTTTCTTTCGTTGTTTGGTAATTTTCTTAGAAACATCTATGCCTGAAGAATTGTGGTTAAATGCCCCAATTTGATTATTTATTTCTCTATCTATTTCTGCAATTGTATAAATTGTCTTTGTGCTATCAGTGAGATCATTGATATTGTCAATATTCTTCGTTCTTAATTTTTTCCATGATCGTTGAATCGGAGATTCCCTCATTAGACCAGCGAGGAGTACTGTTTGTAAATTTACGGCTGCGAGAATATAAAACGAACCTCTCCATCCGAACATCTCAATCAGAAATTCAATCAGGTGTGGAAACACTACGCCACCAAGCGAGGAACCGGAAGTGACGATTCCTGTAGCCAGCCCTCTATTTTTCTCAAACCAGAGACCAGACATAGTGTGAGAAGGAAGGTAGAGTAAACAGTAACCAATGCCTAAAATAATAAAATATACAATTAAAAAAAAAAGCAAAAAGAAAACCACCAATAACAGATGATACAAACAAAGAATGGATGCCTGGATTGGTATATATTTTCTGGTCTTATTTCATTGAAAATGATGTAAAAATAAATTTCTAGACTATAAAGAAATTGTTAACCTATGATGTTCAAAATTCCACCTCTCGGAAACCATCCTTTTTAATCTATACAAATATTTTTCTCTTCAAATACCATTTTTGTGAGAATTTGAATAAAAATTAAAAAACTACGCTGTTAAACTTATTTATTTTACTCATTAAAACATGACTTAATTAAGTTGTTATTTTCATTTTTTTTTACCAAAATTTGTTTGTATCACCTGTCCTTAATTGTGAGTTAGATGGTTACAAAATATTTAACCCCATTGAGGAATTAAATGTTTTTGCATTAAAGTAATACTTTTACTTAAGTAAAAATATTTCATTATGAGTAGCAGAGGCTTGTGTTTTATTTTGACTGAAGTAAAAATAATTTTTGTGGAGTAAAAAAAAAAGTAGTTGCGTGTAGAATGACCATAGTCGGCATTATTTCGACAGCAATTTTTAAAAGGCATTAAAAATTGTTTATCACCACCTTCCCAGGTGTTATTATAATTTATTGTCCCCCGCTTGAAAAGTGGGGGATATTAATCTAGGTTTGTCTGTCCGTCCGTCTGTCCGTCATTCTGTCAGTCTGTAACGCTTTCGTTTCCACACGATATCTCGGGAACCCTTTGAGCTTTCGTATTGAAATTTGGCATAGCAACTCCCTATAAACTAAAGAAGAGCCCTATTGATTTTGGGGTCAAAAGGTTAAAGGTCAAGGTAATAAATTTGCAAATTCTGTCTGTTATAACACTTTCGTTTCCGCGCGATATCTCAAAAACCCTTTGAACTTTTGAATGAAATTTTACATAACAACTCTCTGTGGCCTAAGGAAGACCCCTATTGATTTTGAGGTCAAAGTTCAAGGTCGTAAATTTATATATTCTGACTGTGTATAACACTATCCTTTCCGGGCGATATTTCAAGAGGATTTTGAGCTTTTGCAGAGTAATTTTACACCAAAACTCCCTAAAACCTCTTTCACCCCTCTCAAAGTGTCCCGCCCCGTTTGCTTTATTAGTATTCATTTATTACATGTTGCTATTTTTAGCACAGGGGCACGAGGATAGTTATTACGTATAAAACAGGTCCAGACTTTGCGTTCTTATTACATCTATTAGAACAGTTTAATAAAGGTTAAATTAGACTCATGCATTGTGTAAAATTTTGACAATATCTAACATGAATATAATTATATTAAATGTATGTGACTACATTTTTAGCTTAAAATTTTCCCTCGTTTCAAACAGTTCCGTGGTCTCGTGGTATGTCTCTCGCTTCACATGTGAGAGGTGCCGGGTTCGTTTCTTGGGCGATACGTTTTTTTTCAAAATACCTTTTTTTACTAAATGATAGTATTCAGCATGCGAAATGAAAAAAATTATGAGGTCTGGCTTGCACAAACTCATAAAATTATCAACAGAGTGATAAATATTCCATATAAAAAGAATCTTCTACACACATAATAAAGAATAAGCAATCAAATCCTCATATCCATATTGGCATATTTTATTTGCTTCAGTATACATGTATATACATTTAATAATTCTACAATAATGGCGTAATAATTCAGTCAGGTTGATCCGACTCGACCCTCCACCTCCCCCGAACTGCGTATGGTTTACTTTTTCCCTTAGCGGGGGACACAAATTCTCTGAATTAGCTTGTAAATCATATAATTGTGTAAACTGATTTCCTATTCTTTCATATGACTATACTGCTTATTTTTATCTTCTTTCTGCTTTCTTTGTTGATAAAACTATTAATTGGACATTTGTATCAATTGATGCACGATGCATTTAACTACAAAAATGGCGTATTTCATTTTGAATCAGTTGTTGTATAGCAACATCTAATAACAATAAATAATGATTTAATATATGATGGACATGAACAAAAAAAAAATATTAAAACCTACCAGTTATAACTCCAAAGAAAGAGATCAGGTATGGAATATTTGGAGTAAACGGTAAAACAGAGAGACCAACACTGCTCATAATGGCGCCTAGTAAACAAACTTTTCTGTAGGACATCTTCCGCATTAGGAAACTGGCAAGCGGACCTTAAAGTAAGTAGTATTTTTATTTATAAGTAAGTACATGTAATACAAAACATGCATACAATTAACAGTTAATTGAGGAATACAAACTTATGTTAATAGTATGTACATGTACCGTAACGGTAAACAAAATTAACGGTAAACAAAATTATTTATAATTAATACAGTCAAAGATTGCACGAAAAGATAAAAAGTTGCATTTTATTACAATTTTCTCATAAATTGAAAGTGAAAAACTTTTTTTTGCTTTGAAATATTGTAATTTTTCTAAAGTTACAACATCCGACCTATAAGATTTGGATCCTTATTAAATTTTCAGGAATTCTGGTTATTGCACTAAATAACCTACTATTATACGCGAGAATTAAATTTTTGAGAGCACAAGGTCTCAAACAATCCTACAATTATACACTAAAATAAAATTCTCGCGAACAAAAAGTGATTTACAGTAGTGCGCAGTGTGATATAATAAAAATAACACAAATACAGAATATGATGTGGTCAATTTACATTTTCCAAAATATATACAGACCTAAGCCCAACTGAAATCCAATATGTATTGAACCGACAGAAGAAATGATTGATAAGCCCGAATCAAACTCATTTTGTAGTTCTATAACGTAGATACCAAAAGAAAGACAGATTCCGAACGTAATGAACTGAATGAGAAACGCTGCAACGGCAATCACTATCCCCCATGAATTCTCCATCACTCGGTTTATGTACGTTAATCTGAGAAATAATGAATTAAGAGTCTCAAACTTTATCAGAAGCTGAAGTGGTAAATCAAATGCTTGACCAAAAAAGTCTCCCAAAGATATTCTCAGTGTCCCATATTGCCTGATAATATGAACAAAAACTTGTTTTTAAAATTTACATATTATTAAACTTATACAGACCTGAGCCCAACTGAAATCCAAGATGTATTGAACCGACAGAAGAAATGATTGATAAGCTCGAATCAAACTCATTTTGTAGTTCTATAACGTAGATACCAAAAGAAAGACAGATTCCGAACGTAATGAATTGAATGAGAAACGCTGCGACGGCTATAACTATCCTCCATGGGTTCTCCATGTCTTCAACCTGTATCTAAAACTTAGATAAAATGAATTTAGAGTCTCAATCACGACCAAAAACTAGAGTGATTTATCATATGATTGTTTTTGATCAAAAGTATTTTTTAAAGTGTCCTTGGTGTCCTAAATTTCAGGATCTCGACAAAAGTGATAAAATACAAGTTTCCAGTGGAAATTACATCATTGATGGACCTTTCTACGGGCATCCTAAAACGCCCCTAGAATGTAAATTTCAATATTTGCTCGTGATTCTGCATATACTTAAAATTATATAACCTGTTATGGTTTTAACTTATGAGAAAATGTCAAAGAATTTCGTCATCTATCTCCGATAAAGAATACTAATACACAAATACTTTATCATATATACCAAAAAAAAAATCCCTCCCCTCCAAAAAAAAACAACAAAAAACAATCGAATTAAATTTTTTTAAAAAAATTAAATAATAAAGAAAACAACGATATGAATGAAAAAAACAAAACAAAGAGCAATATGAAGAAAAAAAGCGATGAATAAATTATAATAAAGTAAAAAACAAAACAAAAAAACCAAGAGGCCCAGGGGCCACATCGCTCACCTGAGTACATTGGTTAGGAGAAAAGCACAAATCAGATCAGAATTGAAAAGTTTTCTGAGGAGGTGGGTTGGGGGGTGGGTGGGTTGAATTCAGATACTACTTGAGAATGCCTCCATATCAATTCTGCATATACCTTCTTGAGAAAGTTCTGAAGAAAAAGATCTTTACATATTTTCAAAAACATTTTGTTTGTATGTAATGCTTTGATCCACCATTGAAACCCTTCCCTACCCTTGGAGGTTATGATTTGAACAAATTTAATTCTACTCTACCAGAGGATGCTTCCATATAAATGTCATTAATCATGACTCTGCAATTCTTTAGAAAAAGATTTTTTAAAAATATATTTTGATGTAAAAGTTGGATTTCCCATTATGGCCCCACCCTACCCCTGAGGGCCATTATTTGAACAAACTTGAATGTACACTATCCGAGGATGATTCAACATGAGTTTCATCTTTCCTATCCCAATGGTTCTTGAGAAGAAAATTTTCAAAGATTTCTCCGAAGTATACTTATGTAAAACATTGATGGGTCACTGTGGCCTCAACCTTGCCCAAGGGGTCATGATTTGAACAAATTTGAATGTACACTATCTGAGGATGATTCAGCATGAGTTTCATCTTTCCTGTCCCTATGGTTCTTGAGAAGAAGATTTTTCCTAAGTATATATTCCTTTGTAAAATTTTGATTGGCTATTATGACCCCATCCTACCCCCAAAGGCCATGATTTGAGCAAACTTGAATGTACACTATCTGAGGATGAATCAACACGAGTTTCATTTTTCCTGTTCCAATGGTTCTTGAGAAGAAAATTTTTAAAGATTTTTCCTGTATATTCCTTTATAAAACATTGATCGGCCATTGTGGCCCCACCCTACCACCGGAGGTCATGAGATAAACAAACTTGAATGTGCACTACCTGAGGATTACTCAACATGAGATTTATCTTTCCTGTCCCTATGGATCTTGAGAAGAAGAGTTTCAAAGATTTTTCCTATATATTCTTATACATGTATTAAACTTTGATCGGCCATTGTTGCCCATCCATTGCCCCGGGGGTCATGATTTGAATAAACTTAAATTACACTACCTGAGGATGATTCCACATGAGTTATATCTTTCCTGGCCCAGTGGGTCTTGAGAAGAGATTTTCAAAAAATGCCATTAATTTTTCACTAATTCATAACTACCTCCCCTTGGAAGAAGGCGTGGCCCTTCATTTGAATAAACTTGAATTCCCTTTACCCAAGGGTACTTTGTAGCAAGTTTGGTTGAAATTGGTCCAGTGGTTCTTGAAAGAAGATGAAAATGTGAAAACTTTACGACAACCACGACAGACAACGGACAAATTTTGATCAAAAAAGCTCACTTGAGCCATCGACTCAGGTGAGCTAAAAACCAGACACTGGTAAGAGCAAGATAGCTGAAAGAAAAGAATAACATTACAAAACACATGATTGATTTCAAATTACAGAACTGTTAATTTGAAAAGCTTTTAACCATCAAGAATTACCTTAACAAACAGGTGATATAGATGTGTATTTAAAGAAAATTAATAATTTTTGTATCTTTAAATAATGAAATCTTTCTTTTCATCCCCCTCCCCTTAAAAATATTTTTTACAAATTAAGAAAATATTTTCTGTTTTTGAAATAAAAAAAACATGTTTCTAGGATAAACATATAATTAGCATTTCCTCTATGTAATGTTTATTTCAACTCATTATCTTAAAAAACTTTGTGAAGAAAAGCAGTAACAATAAGATTTATTTCTAAATAAAATACTTCAAAAACAGATTTTTTTTAAAAGAAAAATATCCTGAGAGCAAAACAAAATTATCATGTTACATTTGAGACTGCTTTTTATTGTCCACACATCCTGTCTCACGTGCAATAGAAACTTCAGTTTAATCTTTGGTCAATGTTGGTACATGTACATAGTCAGGGGAGTTATAGAATGTCCCTCAAAAGAATGGAAAACAAGGATATCTTGCGAAGACATATTATGGACATACGCAGGATTTTGAACATTATTATTTTTATTCCCTGTATAATATAAACGTTCAAATTATAAAGAAATTCAAATATTTTTACGATTTTTTGATTCCTGGCAATACTATACACCTTCTTCAAGTACAATTTATGGCCAATACGAGCTAAATCTACATTTATGTTAACTTTTTCTTTTGAAATAGATAAAAAATTTAAAGGAATTTCATCATTTTATATCTGGTTAAGACCATTGGTAATGTATGCTGACTTCCTGTGTGAAAACATCTTATGGTACTACATATATAATACTAAATTGAGATTATCTTTGAAATTATCAGTAGGGAAGGTACATCGAGAGGTTGTGTACATGTTCGTAGCATGTACGTTGCGTATGTCCTTAACAAATGTCAAAAGAAATCAATTTGGCTGAAGGAAAAACATTTTTAGGGTATTCTTATAATTAGATACATGTAAATTGATTATCTGTTGTTGTTTTTTTTAATTTTAAGATTTGGTCGTTTTTTGTAGGAATGTACATTTATTTTTTCTATATATTATTTAGCTAATGCATGAGATCTGTTGAACATTTATATTTGTTGCTTAATTGCTTTTGATATGTCATAATTTATATCAATTAATTTGACATAAAAATCATAATTCATTTTCAAGCCTTCAACTGATATGGATCAAGATGACAGCTTTCTGGAAGTTACAGCATCAGAAAATAATTCTACACCTCTGAAGAAAAAAAGGACATTTGTAAGAAGAGTCAGTCGGATCTTTTACCCCAGAAAGCCATAGACTGCTTGAATCAGCCTGACGAAGATCAAGAATCTGATGATGAAATTTTCGGTAAATACGTTGGCCGATCCCTAATGTCCATGCCAAATACTATCCAAAAATGTGTTATAAAAAACAAAATTCAAAATTTGATATGCGAAACGCAGGTTTATTTATTGCAGCAAAATCAACAGCAATACATGCCTCAAAATTATCAATTTAATAACAATCAAACCACAACATCCGAAGACGGAATTAGACACTTTACAAACCTTTGATTTTTCTCAGGGGCTGTAACGAACTAACGATAAACTTTTATGACGATTGCAAACATTAATCCCGATAAATTTTTAAAAAGGAAATTTGTTTTTATTATATCTGCATGTTTTGATGTAGCATTATCACTTCTAAAAACAGTAAAGTGTTTGTATAGAATTACTGGTGTATATATTTCGTTGTTCTTTTACTTATTAATAACTTTATAGAATGTTTTACAGGAACATACTGTAATAGACGTACTTAAGTAGCTGTTTGCCACGGTACTTGTCCATTAGTGCAGAAATACTCCTTGAATTCATCACGGATGTCTCGGGCATTCTGACTGCTGGGGTATCCTTGACTAGACAAACTGACCATTCCTGTGCCAATCTCCCGGGGCGTCTCACACTCTGTGCCTGCTACTTGAAAATCGGGCCGCAAAAAATTATGAAGGGCGCAGCAGCACAGCACCAAACTTTCCACTTTTTCTGGCGAAAGCAGAATTGGGGATCTCAGTACTCTAAACCTATTGCTCAAAATCCCAAACGCATTTTCTACGATTCTGCGGGCTCTTGACAACCTATAATTAAATGCTCTCTGCTTATCATCAAGACCTGATCATTGAGGGCATGGCTTCAGTAGGTACTCTTTAAGTGGAAATGCCTCATCCCCAACAATAACATAAGGGACGTCCCTCTCTCTCCAAGGAAGAGGTCTTGGGCCCGGCATGTTTAAAGAATTGTCTTCCATGGCACTGCGCAGGGTACAATCCCTAAATATTCCACCGTCACTCACCCTCCCATTGCTGCCAACATCTACGTATATGAATTTATAGTTGGCATTAACCAAAGCCATTAAAACAACACTATGTGTATTTTTGTAATTAAAGTAAAATGAGCCACTTTTGAATGGAGCCTGAAGGACAACGTATTTTCCATCCAAAGCTTGGGAAATTCCATCTTTCCATAAACTCCCTAGCAATATTCTCCCACTCGGCCTCAGAAGATGGTACCCATGATCAGTAATTAGCATATTTAACTTGAAACAGTGTATACTTTTCCACAATTTTTTTTATTTTCAAAGGTTTATTGAATAATCAGCATGTCTATGTTTACCTTGAGATGCACATATTTAAGGGCATTGAACAGGGCGGTACAAACATCTGGAATAATACTGCTTAGGGTGTTATGAGCTATTCGGAATGAGTAACCCAAACTTCTGAAACTCTCCCCTGTGTGAGGAAATGGGAATATATATAGGTCAAAAATTTTAAATTGGAATTTTATTTTACATTTTCCTCGTATCTGCATGTAGTATACATGTACATTTATACTCTACTTAATAAAAGGAGTTCCTACCTGTAGCCAAATATCTTAGGGTGACAGCTAGTCTCTCCTCTGCGGAAATGGTTGAACTCCTAGGGTTTTCTGTTTTTGAAATATCGTTTTTTGTGAGCTCCAATAGATAGAAAAAACTGTCTCTTGTCAACCTTTAGAAAATTTTTGAAGGATTGGCTGTTTTCAACCGACATATATTTCCCTAAGCAAATTCTGCCATATTCCAAAAAGAAGTATATAGGCTATATCGATATATATGCTTACAGTCTATTTGTGGTACTTGAAACATTTTTTTGCATATGAAATCAGAATTATGAGATCAATTCATGCAGATACACATTTACACATACTGTAAAATTTCCGTCTTGTTCTTGTTTATGGAGGATAATTTCATGTGATATAATATAAAACCCCGCTATTAAGATACATGTATGTAATAGCTTTGATACAAACTTAAAAAAAAAATTCCGAAATTTATTTCTCAAAAAGGACCAGGACCCAACTCTTATAGGTTATGTCCACAGATCATTTTCAAATACTGATCTTTACTAGGATCTAGTATATATATTTAGACAAGTGCACAGGGGCGTAAAACTGATTATGTTGTCATTTTGTATATTTTTATCGTTATTCTTAATTTAAAGACATTTTCTATTTCTTGCTAAATGATATATGATTTATGCTCTAGCTTTAGCTAGCGCACGTAGGAAAACATTGGAAATATCGTCTCTCTCTCTCTCTCTCTCTCTTAAAAAATGATGTGGACGTTTACGCCTGGCTACGCGCCTGTAGACTACACTTAATTGTGTGCTGAGTTTCAATTTCAATTTTGTTTAGAAAATTATCAATTTGTCAAATCAGATCATCTTCTTGAATTGAAAGAAAATATATCTCAGTTTTGACTTCCCTTATTCAAGCGAAAATAATGTAACTATCAAATTATACGAAAAATTGCTAGAGTATTCAATATATTTTTTCTCATACCCAGTTCATTCCTCCTGGTTAGTCATAGCCTAGTCCATGATCTTTCTTTTTTAAAACTCCTTTTCACTGCCAAAGCAGCAACAATGCACATAAGTATTGTTTTCTTTTTTCTTGCCGTCATCTTTTTTCATTGACTGTGCGAAAATTACGTCAGCTTCAAACGTCATAATTAGAATGACGTAATGTTCAATTAGATAAATGAAAAACAAGCACCTGCATCTCTCTTGTCAAAATCGGATGGAAAATTAAATGTAAAATCGGATCGTGTGACCACCTTACCAATCGACTCCATCCGACTAACCTGAGCACATCGAATGAAAATCGGATGAAAAATCGCATCGTGTGACCGCACTTTAACTCTCCCATCGCTGGACCAAGAAATTATACGGAATTTTGACTGAGGTTTAAAGTAAACACATAATAATTTTATGCTAATATACACAGTCTTAAATAAGCTTTCAATAGTAAAATAAAACACATAAAATATATCACCTTTCAATGATATATGTAATTCAATGTAACACTTACCTATTATTGCATAATTTTGTCAATCCAGCTTAAAATCCACGATGATTTATTAAAATGATCCGAAGAAGCACCTCTAAATCCTATTTATAAAGGTTTTTGACAATAGATATATTTTTTAAAGTCGTATTTCCATTTGCCCTTTTATGCTCTGATGGCTTTGAATAGAATCGTCATTTCCAATAATTCATAACCTTTCAGTTACGGAAATAATAATAGTTCAATTATTTTCGATAATTTAGATCTTGTTTTTTGAAAATTAATTTTACCAGTGGCTGTTATTTTTTTTTAATAACCATATTCCATAATATACGTACAAATAACAAGGCAAAGTATTCTTGCATTCACACACAGAGTAGATTGTGCTTGAATTAAGATTTACAGCTTCGCGATTTTTGTTAAATTAGTGTAGCTTGTCATATGATCATGTTTTGAAATACGGATCTTTCCATCCACTGTTCACTCAGCAAACAAAAACGATTCTTATCTTGAAAAATCGATAATATAAAAAAATGACGTTTAATAAGGGAGCCACGTCCCAGGTTAATTAAATCAAAATCCTGGATGACCCCCCCCCCCTCCTCTCCGCATCCCATAGCATTATACAATCATTTTTTTGTACAAGTAAATGTGTTAATACAAACCTGAAAAAATATATTCTTAGCAATCCCCCCAAAAGATCCGCATATCGATTGTAAACGTTTAAGGAATTTTTATGATTCACTGCTAATAAAGTTGTTATTACGGGTAAGTAGCTTGTTTGTTACCGATTTTTCCATTTTTAGCATGTGTTTTATTATGTGCAACTGTCACGCGTATGGCATGTCAAACGTTGCTATATTCGATAATCTTGTGATGTATATTCAAAATCTTGTGATGTATGTTCGAAATCTTGTGATGTATATTCAAAATCTTGTGATGTATGTTCGAAATCTTGTGATGTATATTCAAAATCTTGTGATGTATATTCAAAATCTTGTGATGTATATCCAAAATCTTGTGATGTATGTTCAATATCTTGTGATGTATATTCGAAATCTTGTGATGTATATTCTAAAATCTTGTGATGTATATTCAATATCTTGTGATGTATATTCGAAATCTTGTGATGTATATTCTATAATCTTGTGATATATGTTCAAAATCTTGTGATTTATATTCAATATCTTGTGATGTATATTCGAAATCTTGTGATGTATATTCAAAATCTTGTGATGTATGTTCAATATCTTGTGATGTATATTCGAAATCTTGTGATGTATATTCTAAAATCTTGTGATGTATATTCAATATCTTGTGATGTACATTCGAAATCTTGTGATGTGTATTCTATAATCTTGTGATATATGTTCAAAATCTTGTGATTTATATTAAATATCTTGTGATGTATGTTCAATAATCTTGTGATGTTTGTTCGATAATCTTGTGATGTATATTCGAAATCTTGTGATGTGTGTTCTACAATTCAGTGATGCGTGCAATATGACGCAACAGTTTTATAAGAAAGTAAGGACAATTTTCATTGGTTTATAGAAATAACGAAAGTAGCTGGAGCGATTGTTGTGGGGAAAACTATGCAGGTGAGAAAAACACAGTCAGTTTGTTTATTACAGCACTAATTACGAGATGCACGAGTGTTGACCCTGGTGACATGATGGAGATATTTCGGTCTGCTAGGAAAAAAACTCGGTAAACGTAGAAATGTTGACGAAATTTGTAGGTACTTGTAACGATATGTCACGATGCTGCATTGTCATATATTTATACAGTTAAATCTCGTCGTAATTAATCAATATAGCAGAAGAATAATGAAGAGTATATACTACAAAAACTGTGCAATTTGTAACAAGGTTAATTTTTGTTTAACAGCTGCTTTTATTACATTTTATTTCGTATTATTACTACCAAGTACTGCTACCGTTTGTTAATGTTATGCACATGGTTATCTTGTACTTGCAAGTAAACGTAACATTTAATAAAATAATGAAAAAATAAGTCATTTAGGCTATGATTTGATAATAACATGCCAAATGAACATGTTTTGCTTTTTAATTCTCTTTCACTCAGTCTTTGTATAATATATTTTTAGACAAGCTGATCGCCAACCAGGAGATCAGAATGATAGCATCTGCTCCTGCCACTTTAAGGATGGTAAGAAGGAGGGGGACCCTGCATATTTTGCATGGAATGAAGGAAAGGCCATGGATTTCTCTGATCCTGAATGTACAAAAAGGTGAAATTATTTTTCAAAATATGACCGACATCTTGTTTTTTGATGGTGGGTGGGTGAAGTTTAATTGAGAATATTTTACTAAAAATCTTTAAAAGGGTACATGTATAAACAGAGTAGCTAGCTTACAACTGAATAAAAAAATAATTCAAGTTTAATTATTTTACAAAGGAGGAAAAAACTCAAAAGTGAGGAGTCCCTGTCATCTTCACAGATGGACCAGTTGCAGATTCCACAAGCACCAAAATGTCAAGATCAAGAAAAAGTAAAGCTCATTTAAAACACCATTGATGACAAATGACCAACACTGAAACATTTTTAATAATTTTTAAATTTAACAAGCAAATTCAAAGAATTGTGGTCCCCCGCTTTCGGTGTCCAAAGTAAACAGTATTTTAAAAGTCGGTCAACTCCAAGGTCAAGATCAAAGGGTCAAAGTTGTTGATTTTCAATGAAAGGTTTTCTCACAAGGATTACATATGTGAAGTATGAAAGCCCTAGCCCTTACTGTTCAAAAGTTATAGTCAAGGTTAAATTTTTTTTTAAAGTACGTAAATCTTTAATTAGTTCAAGGTCAAAAGGTCAAAGTTGTTGATATCCAATGAAAGGACTTGCCACAAAGAATACCTATGTGAAACATAAAAGTCCTAGTGTCTACCGTTCAAAAGTTAAAGTTTTTTTTTAAAAAGTAGTTATTCTAATAAAACTCCAATGTCAAGGTCAAAGGGTAAAAGTTGTTGGTATCCAATGAAAGGTCTTCTCACAAGGATTACATATGTGAAGTACGAACGCCCTTGCCCTCACCTTTTAAAAGTTATGGTCAAGGTTAAAGTTTTTTCATAAGTACGTAAATCTCCAGGGTCAAGGTCAAAAGGTCAAGGTTGTTGGTATCCAATGAAATGTCTTGCCACAAGGGATACATATGTGAAATATAAAATTCCTAGTATCTACTGTTAAAAAGTTGTGACCAAGGTCAAAGTTTTTTAAAAGTAGTTAAAACTCCAGGGTCAAGGTCAAAGGGTAAAAGTTTTTGGTATCCAATGAAAGGTCTTCTCTCAAGGATTACATATGTGAAGTACGAAAGTCTTAGTCCTCACCATTCAAAAGTTATGGTCAAGGTTAAAGTTTTTTTTATAAGTACGTAAATCTCCAAGGTCAAGGTCAAAAGGTCAAGGTTGTTGTTATCCAATGAAAGGTCTTGCCACAAACAATACATATGTGAAATATGAAAGTCCTAGTACCTCCTATTCAAAAGTTATGGCCAAAGTAAAAGTGTGGAATTTTTGTGTAAAGGTGGGTCAAACTCCAAGGTCAAGGTCAAAAGGTCAAATTTGGTGGTACCCAAAGAAAGGTCTTGTCACAAGGAATACACATGTGAAATATGAAAGTCATAGCTCTACTAAATCAAAAGTTATGGGAAAGGTTAAAGTTTTTGTGACGGACAGACGAATGAGATTTAATGTCCCCTCGCTTTCGCGAAAGCGGGGGACAATAATATAACAGTTCTTTTAACTGTACGTCGAATTACTCATGATTTACAATATATTTTCAGTTGATATCAGAGCACAACTACTCAGCATCCTGCACATTTAACTGTACTCAAGAAATGCAGTGCCTCTCAACAGAAATACAACTGGAAAAGGAATTGCTTGCCCTAAAAATAGAGTCTAGTAAAAGGAAGCCAATGTCAATTCACGATATTAAAGACAACGAAGAGAAGGTACATTTAAAGGAATTCCAATTGTGATTTCCTATTTCCTAACAATTTCAGTAAAACTTGTTGCCGTTGAGGGATGAACATCTTAGATTGACTGTTATGTTAACATATTTTGTTATTATCGTTGAGTTCATAATATGCAATTTGACTGTTATGTTAACATATTTTGTTATTATCGTTGGGTTCATAATATGCAATTTAAAATAACAGAGAAAAAAAAATCATTTAATTTGCTCTTTGGGTGAATAATGTCTACAATGAAGCGCATTGAAGTGGTAAAATTTTCCGTTCGAATGGAACGTTTTGAGCTATATTTAGAGTGTTTATAGTCATCTTTTGACACGCCCATTTCTTTAGAAATTGATAAAACGGTCAAGTTGTTTCTTCAAATACCTGTAGAACAGGTTTTCCATAAATATATTAGCCAATCAAATTGAGGATCTAAATAAACACTGAGTAAACACGTGTTCGACCGAAACATGTGTTGTGGTAACTTCAATAGACATGATAAGTTAAAAAATATGTACATATTCGTTGCAATTTGTGTTTAACAGAAGCGGGGAGTCTCTAACTCCCTCTTCTATTTTTTTAAAGCTCCATTTCAGTGTAACTCATGATGCTTGTCGCGAAGAATGGGATGTCCTAAAACTACGACGAATATTACTTTCTCGTTTCTAAAAATATGGGCGTGTCATTATGTTATAATTGACCTTCAAAACATGACTCAGAACTTTTCATCCAAACGGAGAATTTTACCACTTCAATGCGCTTCATTGTAAAACCTTCTCTGTATAAACCATGTTTTACTCTATGACAACAATTATCAGAACACTAAATGTCTCATTTCAACAGTTTTTAAATAAATGCATAATATGGAAAGTAGCAAACCTGACTGTGACTAATATTGTTATTACTTGAAACTAATTTATTTACAATCTTCTCAGTTTTTGGAAATATTTTAATCAGCATTAAAACAAATTTATTTTCAGATGCTTTTGTATACATCCCTACAGTATGACATATTCGAAATCTTAAGTCAGATTGTTACAACGATTTGAACTCGATTATTAAATGGCTGGACTCCTTCAATGAAAACAGAGGACCAACTGCTCATTGTACTAATGAAGTTAAAACTCAATCTACGGGACACCAACTTGGCTCATTGATTCTGTGTCAGTCGACCAACAATTTCGAACATCTTTCATACCCTTGTTCATGCACTACACAAGATGCTGTCTGATGGCGTAGTCAATGAATGTTTTCCAAGTCAGCTTAAATGCAAAGGTTTGTTTTAAAATTTATCATAATGACTTGCAAAAATTTTATGCAGTTAAATTTATTGTATTCTTGAAAGTTTACTGTAACACAATCTTTTTTACACAATTTCAAATAATCAAATTAATTTTTTTCCAACTTTTTTTCAGGGTCTCTGCCAAAATCTTTTGAGGATTTTTCCTCTGCTAGAGCATCCATGGATGCAACTGAAACAACCCAGGACATCCCAACACATATGGACAATCAGGCCATGGCCTGCAGTATGTACAAAAGTCGCCATACTGTTAAAGCAGTGACTTGCATGGCTCCAAACGGTGCACTTACATTTTGCTCCATGCTGTACCCAGGTTCTACTTCTGATGTAGCTATTGTACGTCACAGCCAAGTTTTACAAAAGTTCAAAGCTGGAGACCCTATTTTGGCGGACAAAGGTTTCATTATTCATGACCAGTTGCCCCAGGGTGTCTGCTTTAATATACCAGCTTTTTTATCGACACGAGGCCAGTTTACCAAACAAGAAGCAGCACTGTGTTACAAGATTGCTAAAGCACGTATTCATGTGGAAAGAGCCAACGAGAGGATAAAGAATTACGAGATTCTCCGTCACATCCCATCTACTTACAGACCAATCTCAACAAAAATATTTCAACTCTGTTCTTGTCTTGTAAACTTGCAAGCTCCACTTTTGAAAGAAATTACTTAAAGATAAATGTACTTATTATAAATTTGCATTGGTGTGTGACAGTATGTTTTTATTACAAGAATGTTTGGCAATTCCATTCTTCATTTGACAATATAATTTGGAAGAGGGTTTACTTAATATAATTTTAAATCTCTAGTTTCAAGTATATTTACCTTTAAAGCACAACTCAACAAATTCATGTTTTCAACAATTTATTTATTAACGAAGACAAAAATGTTACATTTTCACTTTGAGAATAACATCTTCAATTCATTAATAAAATGATTCTAAATTTTGATATTCTTTTTTATGTAGTACATAGATTTTATTAATCATCATTGCTATTTAAAATAGTCTTAAAAGCCAGAAGTTTTATGATGGATTGTGACATATCATATCATACATAAAATATTAAAGTAGAAATCTATCAGCTTTGAAACATTTGCTGTCCATTCAATGTCTTTTATTATTCTAATCACAATGCAGTCTACTCTTGTCCACACAATTCAGTCGCAGCATGTTTTGTTAATATGTGTAGCTGGCCTTGAATTTGATGATAGTATGGGTGACTGGTTTTCAGGAACAGGGTATCTTGTTTAAGATCTAAAAAAATCAAAAAAACACTTAAGTTGTGTTATACCAATTCATATCCCCTCCTTTTCCCACATCTTCGTACCATATTGAACAGTTGCACTTGTTAATTAATACATGTATTGAAATCATTTACTCACCAAGATTTATAATTTCAAAGTACTGGACAATACAGATTTTTAATCGAACTTATAAATTGTTATTTACCTATGAAAAAATCCTTCAAATTTTGTGCCCCATCTGCTACTGTTGAAGATGATGCTGTATATGGACACTTCACCTCTACAATATCAGGAATGGCGTCTTTGGCTTCTGGAGTTTGATAAAATACACTGCATGTTGGTGGTCGAACAACTAAGCCATCAGGTGAAGCTCCCAACGCTCCAGATTCATGCAACCATATCCCTTTCAGAAAAAATTATTATACTACTGAATGCAAACAAACCATAATACAATTGATTTTGTAATGCAAACAAAGTCTAAGTAGAGCTTTTATAATCCTTCCACTTCAAATAGATTTCCAGCAAATTTTTTGGAATATTTTGGTAATTGAATATTTTTTTTTACAATTAGACTTCAGTAATTAATTTCTGTTTGTCACCAGGATAAGTCCTGTTATTTGTTTTGACACAATGAATGTTAACATGTCAGAGGTTGAAGGAATATTATTTTGCGCTGTATACCTGACTGCTCTATAGCTGCATCAAAGTCCTTTTCATACTTTCTCAAAGCATCATCCTCATGAGTGATACCCCATGCAACAGCCTTGATGGGCTCCAGATTGTAAGCTGACATAAGCCGTATTTTCAGTGACAATGTCAATCTGAAGAAGAAAATATGATTTTTGGTTATTGATCTTATATTTCCCGCATCTATATGTACATAAATCTGTGAGCCAATGCTCACTAGTAATACCCCCGCTCTGATGTAAATAAGCACTATCATGTTAATAT
Source organism: Saccostrea cuccullata (assembly GCF_032062105.1). Classification (NCBI taxonomy): domain Eukaryota; kingdom Metazoa; phylum Mollusca; class Bivalvia; order Ostreida; family Ostreidae; genus Saccostrea; species Saccostrea cuccullata. The sequence goes on along the minus strand of NW_026928738.1, from coordinate 6,994 downwards.
ATATACCCAAGTTCAATTACATGCAGATGCGCAGAAAAATATGAAGTTGACATCAGATTCATATCAAAATTAATCCCACCATATGGCATGCCTCAACAAAAGGTGTAATAAAATTTCAAGCATCCGCTATGAATAGCTAAAGAGAAAACTGCGACGAAAATTTGTTATGTGTGAAACAGACAAATGCACAGACAAACAGGAAGTTGATATCCGATTTGAAAAATAAATGTATCCCAAGATATGGCATACCTCAGAGAAGATTTTGTTAAAATTTCAAGCATCTACAATGAGTAGTTGCAGAGAAAACTTGTTATGTATGAAACGGACAGACGCACAGACAAACAGGAAGTTGACATCGGATTTGAGCGAAAATGTATCCCACCATATGGCATGCCTCAGAGAAATTGTGTTAAAATTTCAAGCATCTATGATGAGTAGTCGCTGAGAAAACTGTGACGAAAATTTGTTTCGGACAGAAACACAGAAACACGGACAGACACACAAGGGTAAAACAGTATACCCCCCTCTCCTTCAAAGCGGGGGTATAAATATCTAGTCATTACAGTCAAACCTCATTATCTCAAACTCAATGAGACCAAGAAAAACGTTGGAAATATCCGTGGATTCAAGAATAATACATAAAGAGTTATCGAGAATAAAATGTCCCAGTCTTTTATAAATGGTTTGGACTTCAAAATTACTTTGACATATCTATGGAATTTGAGATAATGGGTTTGAGATAACAAAGTTTGACTGTAATTAAAAAAGTCTATTTCGCAAAAATTTAATCACCGCCATTGCTTAGAACTGAGAACTGCACCAAAGTTGGAAGCTGTTATTCTGTATTTCCTTACAATCGACCACATTGGGTTGTCTCGTTGCCCAGTTGTTTCCAATGCAGCTCTTTTAATGGCTTCATCTGACAGGGATAATGCACGTTGTAACCATACCATAGGGGTATCAGAATGAACATACTCTGGTGATGTTAACAGGTCTTCAATGAGAGTTACAGGTGGACCAGGTTCACATGGCTCTGGTTCAAGAATCCATTTCAATGCTGAAAAATTTCATTACTTGTGTCATTCTCAAAAATAATACCCATAATATCCATATCATATATACCAAGTAATTAATATAAGAGTCCATACATTTCATTTTAGTGAACACTGTAATGGGTTTTTGTAATATATGCATTACATATCAAATTTACAACTCACTTGCATATATTTGTTCAGAATTGTTCCTGTATATAATTTTGCACGTGGCATTCTTAGTGTGAAAGTGCCATGGAAAAACTGGTGCAAATGTACAATTAATATTTACTAAATTATTAACAAGGTTTCATAATGACAGAGTATTAGAATAATAGAAGAATGATCTGATAATTCGCAAGAATATGAAACAAAATATTTTTTTTAAAATGCAATATAATTGAATGATTTTTTTTTCCTTTCAAAAATGTATGCTCATGTACAAATATGCTATCATATTTATAATATTGTCTTTCCAATTATTCAAAGATTATTATTATATAAATATTGCATGTAGTTGAGTGTAACATTGAAAATTTTCACCCCAAGAAAACCATTGTCAACCGAGGCGCAGCCGAGGTTGACAATGGTTTTCGAGGGGTGAAAATTTTCAATGTTACACTCAACTACATGCTATATTTATTAGATTATACTGAATGTTTTATATAAATACATATTACAGTGAACCGTGCGCGCATAAATTCCGCGCAGTCGCTATTTTTTGGAATACCACCCGTCATCAAGCAATGTTGACTGTTGCTACGCTATTCAGCGGGTAGTATAGTTTTTTATCAAATGTTTCTCGACGAATCAGATTCAAGTAATTTACATGAAAGTATAATATTAATATTTATTACATAGTATGTTCAAAAATTGGGCAATATACATAGCCAACTACACTGTATATTACGCTCCTCATCTTTGTACATTTGTTCACAATGAAAATTAACCATCGGTCAGTAACAAAATAACAGTTTCATAATACTCTTAATGTAAAAATCAAATCAAACTTAAATAACAACAATAGTAACACCAAAATCATAACTTCCTTCTTAATTAAATACCAATAAACCTTCCAAGCTTTGCTAACTCTTGGTGCAAAAAACTCCGGTCACTTTCATCAAAGGGTCAGTTTAAAGCACTTCAAATATGAAGCAAATTTTTTTTACGACCGATTTATTTATTTTTAATGATTGATAATTTTTTTTAAAAAACAAGAGGCCCATGGGCCACATCGCTCACTTGAGCACTGTGGCTAGGAAAAAGTAAAAATTGGTTTATTATTGAAAAGTTTAAATCCAAAAGTAGTCCCATGATCAATCATGGATTTACTTTTCTTCAGAAGGTCATTTTTAAAGAATTTTCCTATATATTTCTATTTAAAAATTTGATCATCCCTTGTGCCCCCTTCCTACCCCCGAGGGTCATGATTTGAACAAACTTGAATCTACACTACCTGAGGATGCTTTCATATAAATAGGATCAATTATGGCTTTGTCATTCTTGAGAAGAAGATTTTTAAAGAATTTTCCTATATATTCTATGTTAAACTTTGGAAGGCCATTGTGGCCCCACCCTACCCCTGGGGGTCATGATTTGAACAAACTTGATTCTACACTACCTGAGGATGTTTCCCCATAAGTTTCATCTTTCCTGGCACAGTGGTTCTTGAGAACAAGATTTTTAAAACATACCATCAAATTTTCATTATTTCTGAATTTTCTCCCCTTGAATAAGGGCATGACCCTTCATTTGAATAAACTTGAATCCCCTTCACCCAAGGATGCTTTGTGGCAAGTTTGGTTGAAATTGGTCATGGGGTTCTTGAGAAGAAGTTGAAAATATGAAAAGTTTACAGACAGACAAATGGACAGACAGACGGACAGACAGCTAGATAGACGGACACCGGACAAAATGTGATCAGAAAAGAGCTAAAAATGAAACATTCCTCACCAAAAAAGCCAGAAGAATATAGGGACCACCACCAGTAACATGTTTCTGGGAAGAACCAAAGCCATAAGAGAATCCATGCAGAGATAAATATCAATAGTCCTGAAGCTTCGATGCAGGACCAAGTACGAGAATTGCTACAAACACTACTCCGGAGACTTACCTATTATCCTATGATGTAACGTGCTTTTTCCACTCTGCGGCTGGTTCCCTCATGAGCTGGTACCAAGGACAGTTCAGGATGTCCTGTCAACTTTATTCCTCAACTTCCTGTCTTGGACTGAAAAGCAATAAGTGAAAATCTTTAGTGTTGCCTAGTGACTTTGAATTAAAAAGAAAGTTGCAAGATTGTGAGGGGGGGGGATTGATGCTGTGCATTTTAATTAAATGTACAAAATCTGTATTTCACAGTTTAATTAATGCATTCATGTATTTTTGTGAATTGTCTTACATGTAATAATTGTTGCTATGTATTATTAAGCACTAAATCTATTCAACTGCATGTGTAAATGGGGAAAATGTGGATATGTAAATGATGTATAATTGCAATGTGTAAAATGTGACATTTTCTTATATGAGGGAGTCTGTTCATGTAATTTTTTTTTCATTAATTATTTTATTTATCTTGATAAAATTATTTCAATTAATAATATTGTTTTTCTTACCTGTCTGATGAACTCAACAAATGTTACAGAGGTGAATGGTAGAAATATGGGTATTACGGTTGTCAAAACTCTCCGTTGTTGACCACACTGCATGCTGCACTGTAAAATCACCATTTTGGATCTTTAAAAGGGGAGGCTACTCCTGAAATCAAAGAAATTGTCGTAAAAATGAGTAACCTGATTTTTCCGAGAGTAAACATACCTATACCCCGAAATACACATGGGCAAACAGCCAACACACCATCGAGGAAGTTACATCGATCATGCATACCTAAAAAAAAAAAATTCCCTTTGATTCAGTGGCACAATTCTGCTGATATGATATTCCTAGTGCATGAGTTCAAAATTAAAACTGTAGACCTACATAAAGTTGCTGAAAATGAAAAAGAAAAGAAACATTATTGTCTCTATATACATAGAACTACATTAGACTGAGTTCATTTTGATTGGCTATCTCCTTGCATAAGACCTTTAAGGGATAATTTTATCTATTTACCATGTGCACAGCCACTGATTGCCATAAAACATAAGGAAAAATACCAGCCTTACAATTCACTTGACCTTGACCTTTGACATACTTTACTAAGAATACCCAGGACAATTTGGTTTAACTTAAGACTTTTGAATTTTTAGTGGCAGGTTTTGATAAATTAACCATTTAATGTACTTATGAGCTCATAAAACTGTTCTTTAAATTTGTATGATACAGAGTGTAAAAACTTTGAAACATGTTTGGAAAGTATTATCGCACATGTGATATGGGATAATATCACCACAGAAAGATCAAAGAAAATCACCGCAGATATGCGACAATAATTTTTATCATTGTTTATTGCTTGTCAAGAATATTATATATCATTACATATATTACGATTTTTCAGGCTGTAAAAACATCTTTCAAATATTAAGAAATTTTTAAAACATTTACTATAAAAATAACCGGACAAATTTGTGAATGACAGTAATCAATCATGCATGACAATTAATCTTTTCCTGACAGTCACCTTCTCCTAAAAATTTGTCGTGTTATTTATTTATTTATCAGCTGTTTATTGAAAAGTCGTCCCTGGACTAGTGCTACGGTCAATGGGCCAATTTCGAACCCTGCGTGGTGAGAGTTTGTCCCGAGACACAGTTAGATTATTCTAACTAGCACCTATATAAAATCATACCGATTAATCAACATCACTACAATATGAGGACCTAAAAATAGGATAAAACATTCTCCAGCAGTTAGCCATTAAATTGTTTTTGATCATGTTGATGTCGTGTGTCAAATTAATGTTCTTGATTCCCACTTTTCACGTTATGACTGACTTAATTAGTGCTTCGTGATACCAAAACAATACATTTTCAAAATATAGTATTACCTATAATTTTGACTTTAGGTTGAATTCGCCAATTTCACACTTGCAAAGTTGTGTTCATCAGGATGTCGATCGTCGCTCCGGCTACTTTCGTTATTTCTAACCAATGAAAATTGTCCTTACTTTTCTGAAGTACTGTTGCGTCATATTGCACGCATCACTGAATTGTAGAACACACATCACAAGATTTCGAATATACATCACAAGATTATCGAACATACATCACAAGATTTCGAATATACATCACAAGATTTCGAACATACATCACAAGATTATAGAATATACATCACAAGATTTCGAATATACATCACAAGATTTCGAACATACATCACAAGATTTCGAATATACATCACAAGATTTCGAACATACATCACAAGATTATAGAATATACATCACAAGATTTCGAATATACATCACAAGATTTCGAACATACATAACAAGATTATAGAATATACATCACAAGATTTCGAATATACATCACAAGATTTCGAACATGCATCACAAGATTATTGAATATACATCACAAGATTTTGAACATACATCACAAGTTTATAAAATATACATCACAAGTTTTTGAATATACCTCACAAGATATTGAACATACATCACAAGATTTTGAATATACATCACAAGATTTTGAATATACATCACAAGATATTGAACATACATCACAAGATTTTGAATATACATCACAAGATATTGAACATACATCACAAGATTTTGAATATACATCACAAGATTTTGAATATACATCACAAGATTATCGAATATAGCAACGTTTGACATGCCATAGGCATGCATAAAACAAAAATAACAAACTCAACACAAGTAGATTGCTTTAGTTTTCCTAAAACTTTTTGCATATATAATTCAGAAATTTGAAACGAATAGGAGTTATCTATTGTCAATTACCGGAAATATTTGATTAATGCAGCAAAATTGGACTCCACCAAATTGTTAATTATAAGGAAATGTCGGTAATTGTTGTGGATCTGATCTGTTGTATCTTATCTTGGCTAATGCTGTATTTGATACTGTCAGTTTTGACAATGGATTCATTTCCACTAATGAGAAATAGACGAGTATATACATGTATGTGACAACGTAACCTGTATACTTTTTTTCCACCCTGGACGCCAGTGAGCCATTTTTTTTCTATAAAAATATTTTCAGATTGAGCTGTAGCTATTTTATATTTTAAGAAATATGATAACATGTTGGTGTCTTTTAGGAGTGGAATAAAGTTTCAGAGTTAAGATAAGACACAAGATGTGGAAATGGATATTGATCAAAAGAAGGGTGTGTTAATATATTTTAAAAAGTAAATCTTTGATTAACTGTTGTAGTTGTATGGTTAGACCTCGGTGGTGTAAAATTTTAATTTTCATCCTGGGAACAAGACTGGGTCCGATAAAAGACGGTCTTATGGAATATTTATGTAAGTTAAAGAATACCCATTTTGGCTTCTTCTTCGTAATACCCAGAAGGAAAGTACTTTAAGAGTCTGTGTTGGCATTACTGTCTTATTTCAGCGTCTGGTACTATTTGTGAAAAGTGAAATATAATCAAGAAGGTGACAAAAAAATAAAAAAGAAAAACAAATAAAATTGAAAACTAAAGCACGGGAAAAACAAGATGTGTTTATAAAACACTGATGCCAATGTATTGCAGTTTATGGCAAAGGTCAAAGTTTATAAGTCGATTTCAAAAGTCAAAGTCAAACGATAAAACTATGATCACTTTTAAACTATAGAAAGTTTTTGCAAAATGTCATCAAACGTATCGGTTTAAAGGTCAAATGTGTTGTTACCAAAAAGGAAAGTCGTCAAATGGACTACACTTAGCTACACTAACCATAGCTCCAAGCAATCAAAAAATTTTTTTTGTGGACAAACAGACGGTTTGACGGAAAGGATAAACATTATATACCAACGAATCTTCGATTACGGGGACATAAAAACAGAGAAAAATAAACACATTG
>NW_026928737.1:0-36092 GCF_032062105.1 Saccostrea cuccullata | reverse complement strand
TAGACAGACATAATATAAACACAAGAAACAAAATATGTATAATTAGTCAAATGGAAAAAAATATACTATTTAATTGGAATCACAAAATAGATTGTTATTTCAGGGACAGGGAGTGGGTAGGGAGATTGGAATCACCCCCCCTGGAATTTGCTTTGTTATTTAAACAAGACTATATACTGAAGCAAAAAAAAAATGACTTTGGACATCCTCCCCCTAACTGAGAAAACATTGACCACACTATCATTGTTTTTATTTTGTTTATTTAATTTCAGTTTTTTTTTCTCCTGCTTGTCAGGAAATTCTGGGCTGGAAATTTTCTGACCGAGATGTGAACCCCTCTCCCTACTCCCGAAAAAAAATTCTGGATCCGCACCAGTATTGGCAGTAACTGAATGTCACATCGACAATGGCAGATAACTTCACAATATGAAATTCGTCTAGTGTGCCATGCGATGATCTTTGACCCTTTTTGAACTTTAACCTAATCGTTTGGGTTTATTTTACTCCCCACTATACTTAAACTTGTACTTACCGACTGCCATACATGTTTGTCTCGTCAACTTCATGAAATATAAATCCAGTTATAACACAAAATGAATTAATCCAATGCACACCAGACTGCAGCATGACACTGCTAATGCTATTCCATTCGGCAAACCTCGAACTTCAGTACCATAATTTTGTTTTCTATACACTACCTTTTCCCATTTTTTACCTACATGTATACTGCCATGTGTCTGTGGAAAGTGGGGGGGGGGGGCTAAACCTATGTAGCAATGTTCAATATCTATACTAAGTATATGTTTGGAAAAAAAGCACCGGCCCTAGCCCCCCCCCCCTCCCCCGGTTCCGACGCCTATGTAAATTATACATGTAGAATTATTTTGACTTTTTCCTTGGAAAGCCGGCCAATATGTAGGAGCGTGTTTTAGAGGCAAACACCTTAGTGCGGGTATTACTGTCTCATGACAGCATCTAGTTTAATTTGTAAATAATTATAATAGCATTACAAAAGTAGCAACAATGAAATGGTTTCCCCTTCCTTTTCTTATGACATGACGTTTTTCTAATTAATCATTAAACGTATTTCACATCGTATTTATTTACAACTATGACTGTACAGTTCTGATTTGAAATTAACGTTTTGTTTGAAAAATACACGTGACTGTTGTTTGAAAAAACGTAGTTCTGTCTCATCAACGTTGAAACGTTCTAGTCAGAGATTTTTTAATTTAACACTAATGTATTTTTTTCTCCATTTAATTAAAAGAAAAATGAGTTATAATGAATTTCATCTTATAAGTACCAATTCTCTGTTTTGTAATCAATCATCCCTCTTTTCCTGAATCCGTAAACCCATATTCTTTCCTTATTTAATGATCCCACCCAAAGACAGTGAGATATGTCATCATAACTCACGCAGCATGTTATGTTTATCTCTTGTTGGTGTATTTCTATCAGAGACAGGAACTGGCCGTGCTTACCAATCATTTGTAATGTTCTTGTGTTCGAATCACACACAAGGATGTTCGAATGTACATCTGTACAGATTCTTCGAGGCCATAGTCCTGATCCCGAAGGAGGCCCTTTATAGGAGAAGCGATAATTTCCTCCACGATCCGTCACTACTACACCATTATGAAAATCAGAAACAATGACATCTCCATTATGATTCTCCGTGATGTAAATTGGAATTTTATACAGAATCTTGCCATCAGTATTGCTTTGTTCTGTGATTTGTATACATTGCCCTATGTTATTATAACGTTTTACCTTGCCTATCTTTTTATTATGAATTCCCACTAGTAGATCTTCATTGAAGGGGGAACAGAATACACACTGTGGTATCCATATACCATTATGTTTTACCAGTGTAGGTATCTTTCTGTTATCAATACTTTGGTTTATTATGCTGAAATTCCCATCTATATAGATAAGTTCACGGGCTAGATTTACTGTGTGTATTCCGTAAGTCCATGTTAGACTGCCTACATTCAGTACATTTGTCCGTTGATGAAGTATATCACCTGCTGTGTTTGTCAGGGTAAGACTTTTATTCCAGTAATCAAAGATCCAAACTACATCTGACGTTTAAACATGTAATATAATGTACACCTTTAACACCTGTCACCTTAACAGTCTTGTGTAACACAGGTTTAGACACCATTCTATATAGACGTTCATTGTTTAATTGTCTTTTTCCAGGCTCCATGATCTGGATGTCTCTTACGAGCTTAGTTATACTCTCGATGTTGATTTCTTCACTTTTGGAGTACAATGCTTGATGGATAAAACAAGGGGTGTCGTTTTTTTCCGAAACGCGGATCTTCTTTACAAAAAGGAGAAAATTCACCGGTCTCTTTGTTAACTGTTCAAATTTATGTTCATAGTTCTCTATCATGGCAAGGTGTCTGTTCATATTCCTGATTTCTTGCTGTTGTTTTCTATTAATTAAACGTTGGTGTCTAGTTTTAACATCACAAATTACAGTGTCAATAAGGTCCTTTAGTATTTGTGTTTTAGTTGACATTTCTGATTGAAGTTTGAATATTTTTTTATGACAATTATTTTTATCATATTTTATTTTCTTTAGGTGATAAAAAAAATCAAGAAAAATGTTTCTCTTAATATTCTGAATGAATGCTCTGTTTTGATGACTCTTTTGAATATATGCTGTTCCTATATCAAGTAAGAAGAAGGTACAGTTTCAATACAAATAAAGCCCTACATTTTTCTAAAATATGAAAGTGATATAAGAAATTAAAATTCATTCTTTCTGAATCATAGGAATTCTCTGCAGTAAGAACACACAAATGGTTTTTCTCAAATGACCTACTAAATGCCAATTGTGACGTCATTAACTTGTGCATTTTCCCGTATTTTCTTAAAAAGTTGCAGAAGACATCAATTTTCAGTGGAATTTTCTTTCAGAAAACATACTCTGCCACCGTCGCCCGGAAAAATTTCGAGATATGTGATTTTTCATAGCTGTTTGCACAATATATACAAAAATTAAAGCGGGCGACAGTGGCAGTTACTATTTTCTAAAGGAAAATTAGCAGAAAAACGAGTCATTTTGAAGCTTTTCTGCATTGAACTTAAAAAAGTACCAAATTAATGACGTCATATTTCAAGAAAGCCTCTTCTTCATGCCATATTCTTTAATGATTTATCATATTTATCTACTCAACTATTGTTAAAGCCAATTTCATAACTTTTTAAGAACATTAATTTTTTAGGGCACAATAAAGCTCAAACCGTACCGTCTTCTTTATGTTTTACATGTTCACTACACTGAGGACAGACAAGAAGTTCACACGATTGGCAATAATTTTCATAACGTGTGTCTGTGTGTATTTTGCATTTCTCTTCTTTTGAAATCTTTTTTATATTTTTCGCGGTTAATCACAACGTCATGGAACATATGTCTTTGTTTACACGACAGACAAATGTCACGTGTACAGGTGAAACAAGAAAATTCAGCGTCCGCCCAGCAATCTGAACACTCGCGTACTTTACACTGCGTGCTAACCCCTACCTTGTTCATGATATGTAGAGTCTGGTTTATGTTTTTAACATAAACATTTTATATTGGATTGTTCAAAGAGCACTTCATATCATTGGATGCATCCTGAAATAAAAATAATACTTGAACTCAACTAAAAATAAATTTAATTGTTAAAATGTGGAGATAACGAACAATATTCAAGCTCAAGGATCCATTTAATCATTACAAATCAGGATCAGAGCAAACATAAACCTCTTTAAACATCTGAGGTTGAATCAGGTGCAATGGAGGAGTGAGCATACCCTGCCGACAATTCTCCTTGTCATGATCAGAAATCTATTAAACGCTCAGTGCAATATTAATATAAGATATCTGCTTTCGATTTGAATGGAATTTTCTATTAATACTTTTGTCAGTTACTGTCCATCTACATGCATGAAATTAAAACTTTACATTTTAGATCAAATTATTGACAAGCAAGTTGATGGTGCCAAAATTTTAAAAGTTAGGTTTAATTTAACCATTTGTCAAATTTTATGTTGGAAACAATAATCTTGTTTGGAAATACATTTGATCATGAAATTGAAGGCTGACTGACGCTTTCCATTATTTATTCTAAGAAGTGAAGCATATGGAGATAACGAACAGTACTCAAGAGTCAATAAATCAATACAAAATGTACAGGATCGGGCAAACACGGTCTTCAAAGATCGGATCAGTTGCAATGAAGGAGTGAGTTTCTCCTGTCGACCGGTCACATCCGCCGTGTGCTCCTTGTCATGATCAGGAAATAACGCAAAATACATCGCCAATTCGGTATATAATGGACCAACAATAAGCATGAAAACTATCAGTCAGCATTTGACTCAGTGATAATTGTATTTGTTGACAAGATCATTGTATCGACCATAGAACTAACGAAATGATGACTTTAAACGATCGAGACTGCTGATATTCTTGTTTCATCATCTTGTTGTCAATAATTTACCATGTTTTGCACATTTGTTATACCTTTAGAGCAAGCTCTTGCATATCGAATCAACTGAAATACTTAAGCTCCGTTTGTATGTGATGAAGGTATATTGCTGCATAGGTAAGGGAAGTTACGACAGAAAAGTAAAAGTAATCACGATTATCGTAGAGTTTGGTTTTCGATTACCATTACCGTCTTTTTCAAGTAATGTATCCAAGGATGAAACAGATGTGTCAGACTCTGTGGTATCTTTTATCTCAAACTCACCAGGATATATCGTTTCGACATAAGAATGAAAATTATATATGTTGATAGACAATAAGTCGGGTATCTAAATGTCGATTTAAAGGCCTTAACAAGTATTTACTCCTTATTACGCATAACATTTGGCACACATTCTGCTTCTTATAAATACAAAGATACGTATGTTTTCTTTTCTGGATCATAACAAGGAGCACATGTACTTAACGGGTGTGACTGCCTACACAAAAAGTCTATAGTTAAGGCAAATAATAGCCTTGAGGGAGTTAGCAAGAGACCAGTACCCCTCGACCAGGACTATTTATAGGCGCGTCAGGTTATAGTCCTAGTCTTGAGGACCTTAAATCTGGTTACCTCCCTCAATATTATATTTTAACTGTATAATAAAATGGAGTATTAAAATATTAATAGGTTTTGACTACACAATATGTTAAAAGGGTTTTAAGTGAGGGAAATCTGCAAAGTAATCATCAGTTATGTTAGAGGAAGTCACATCTGGATAAAGAGAAGAGGATATATCCGTTAAAACCCCAATTCTCTAAGATCAATTGTTTTGGACAAGGAAGAGGATGTGTTCTTATCACTGACTACTCTTCATTAGCCCGTTAGAAAAGCTATTCAGACGTTCACTAGATAAAAAAATACATAGATTGTTTATCTGTTTTATTCAATCTAATTAAAAGATTAATCCAAGGAAAAATATTTTTACAGGAGTTTCAAATAGTTAATATAGTTAAAGTGTTTTCTAAAAATAATAAGTACAATGTTTTTTGACAAATATTGTTTTATATTATTACTTTAAGTGCTCTTTTATCGCTAGATAAATAATGTGTGAACAGTCATAATAATAGTGTAACGTTTTCGGGTTCTTTTATGGGATTCGACTGTTCTATCTGAACAATTTAAGAATAATCAAATTTCCAAATCACAAATTTCAATTAATAATATATACACTAACGTCTTCGTTTCTCGGGAGCGCGTGCGCCTTCCAAAGACTAAAGCGCGTCCGCTTCTTATCTTCAGCCAAAGTGTATCAAGGTACTAAATACAACAAACCAAAGTCTCGAAAGTCTATTTCAGACACTTAAGACTTTATTTAACCAAGTTTTCCCAAGTACCTATACGTTTGACTTCTGTTCTGGCGATCTTCTCTCATCAGCCGTCCACAGCAGACTCCCCAATCAACCCGTATGTCTCCATATTTATATACACTCCAGGTCACATGACCTGCGGAGAACCGAAGGGTACAAAGAGACAGGAAGTTAGCACAACGCAACTACCGAGAAACGAAGGGATGATTTGATCTTGATTACAGTTTCGCTTCATTACCCACGCCTCCAGGAAATGCGTCTCGCATTCCTCCTAAATCATGAAGAACAAAACTTAAAATATCATTTACACTGTATGTTTTTTTTTTAAGGGTTTTCTAAGAACGAGCAAAATCACTTAAATCTGGCAATTAATTATTTACAATATGTACAACAAGTTGCATGCTCTAAATTTTGTAATCTACAACAAAATCATCATGCCAGGCTGGTAAGCGTCTCGTGCGCTTTGGCCTGCTGTTGAAATCAGCGCTGGCATTTGAATTGTCTTCATTATTTGCAGCAAACTGCTCATTATTGTCAACTTCAGGTAAGTTTTCTGTTTCGTTCAGGATCTCTTGCTCATCCCCAGAAAACATTCCCTCTTCCACTCTTAATATCTGAGATCTACACTTGCGCATGCGATCACAATGAATTACACTGTTCTATATCCACATGCTACAGTGTAAAGAAAATTAGACAACTTTTTCTCAACTACGTAAGGACCTCTCCAAAATGATGTAAGTTTTGGAGAGCAGCCACTTTTCCTGGTCGGAAAATACACAAAGACTTTTTCTCCGGGCTCAAACGAAGACCATGCAACCTTTGTATCATGGTATTTCTTCTGGCGAAGCATTTCTCTTTCAGTATGCTCTCTAACGATTTTATGCGCAGTTTCCAAACGTTCACATAGAATCCAGACCCACTGATTCGATGGTATCTCTTTGATATCAGGTGGCATCTCGTACATCAGGTCAAATGGAGTGGTTGCTTCGCGCCCTAGCATCAGCATGTTTGGAGAAAAATTTGTTGTCTCATGCGCCGTTGATCTGTAGGCCATCAATATGTAAGGGAGGTAAAGATCCCAATCACGATGGTTTTCTTGAACGTAGGCACTAAGCATGGAGAGCAATGTCCAGTTAAATCGCTCTACCATCCCATCTGATTTAGGATGGTAGGGAGTGGTACGAGTTTTCTTGATCCCTAGTAACCGACACATTTCCGCAAACAATTTGCTCTCGTATTGGCGACCTTGGTCCGAATGTATTATTGAAGGTACACCAAATCTAGCAATAACTTGATCCATTATTGTGCGTGCTACAGTTTCGGCTTCCATATCTGGTAGAGCGAATGCCTCTGTCCACTTCGTGAAGTAATCGGACACTACCAGTATATGGCGATTTCCTCTGTCTGTTTCTGGCAACTCGCACAATATATCAGTCGCAATTCTCTCCATGGGAGTACCAGATCCAACAACTTGCATAGGAGCTCTTTGCTTAGGATTTGGATTCTTTCGCTTAGTACACTTTTCACAACCCAATACATATTGATGAACGTCTATATTACTTTGATTATTTGCCGAATCCCACCGCGGCCACCAAATTTATGTAACGTTTCCGGGTTCTTTTATGGGATTCGGCTGTTCTATCTGAACAATTTAAAAATAATCAAATTTCCAAATCACAAATTTCAATTAATAATATATACACTAACGCCTTCGTTTCTCGGGAGCGCGCGCGCCTTCCAAAGACTAAAGCGCGTCCGCTTCTTATCTTCAGCCAAAGTGTATCAAGGTACTAAATACAACAAACCAAAGTCTATTTCAGACACTTAAGACTTTATTTAACCAAGTTTTCCCAAGTACCTATACGTTTGACTTCTGTTCTGGCGATCTTCTCTCATCAGCCGTCCACAGCAGACTCCCCAATCAACCCGTTTGTCTCCATATTTATATACAATCCAGGTCACATGACCTGCGGAGAACCGAAGGGTACAAAGAGACAGGAAGTCAGCACAACGCAACTACCGAGAAACGAAGGGATGATTTGAACTCGATTACAGTTTCGCTTCAATAGTAAAATAAATCAATTCTCGATAAGTGATGTTTGTCTTTTTTAAACTTAACATTATCTAAACAATAATATACCAGTACTCTCCTTTGTTGTTAAAACGGGAATTAATGTCGCAGCTTTTGCTGAAAAAAAGATACAACCCACGTAAGCGGATATATATATATATATATATATATATATATATATATATATATATATATATATATATATATATATATATATATATATATATATATATATATATATATATATATATATATATATATATATATATATATATTGCAAATAGTTGCGACTCTAATTCCCGTAAACACTATCAAAGAAAGTCAGTTAGTTAATATTCATATCCGTATAATTCATCATTTGAATTAAGAAAAAAAAAGATTAATTTTTGTATTTGGTAAGTGCATCATAGTAAGTTCTATCGATGGAACAGCCACTGATCAAGAATTCTGTGTAGAAGGATTACATGCCTAGAACAAATAAATGCCAATGGTTTTCTAAAGAAATGAAGAAAAATAAAATAATCAGTGGATGTCAATATATATTTTAATGAATTCCAAAACCAATATTTCACACAAAAGAAAAATAAATAGATCGGAAAGCCATTAATGGTGAACAAATTAAAGTTTCATATGTTGATACTTCTTTGAGAGTTAAAGATTATGTTATGCAATTTATATGTTTATATTTTATCTATAATCAATATCAATTTATTGTTCTTAAATTTCATTAATCTTGTAACTTGTATCTTGTAACATATCATTGATAGTTATTTCAAGACTTGGCTGAATTGGTCATTTCACAGTTATAAAATGTGAAATCGTCTTTTATTTTTAATTTATTCTTGGCATTCTGTTCCACAGCATGTAATTAATAAAACGCACAACTTAATTAAGCGCTTGGACTAAAAAGTGTTTCCTTGTGAGTACTTTTTACTACATAACTGAGCTTTTCTCATTTATGTCAATATTAACAGCACATATGAAAAAATTATCCGTTTACCATCTTCCTAATTTTACTTGACTATCTCTAAGGAGTCATTACGAGGGCCGTTCAAAAATTACGCGGACTGTGCTATTATTTACTCTTACAGACGTCATATAGTTATGAAATTTACCAGAAATATGTATCTTAAAGATTCCAATAAATTTTGGGCAAAATATCTGTATTTTAAAAAAAAATTCTGCTAAAATTATCGGTTTGTTGATATCGCTGATGGAGAGGTAAGGAGCACGACAAAAAATTCGAAGCAAAAGCATGTGGAATCCAAAATTTAACTCATATATTTTCTATAATTCGCGATATTTTTCGACAATTTTCTCAAATGTATCTTTAAATTGTTCTATTATTATGTATTTAGATTTTTGGCGAGATCATTGAAGTACTAACAGAAATATAGTGATTTTTCTCTGATGCGATTACCGTGAAAACGTCTGTGAAAATGGCGTCTCCTGAATTGACGGCGCACAGCATTTTGTTAAATTATGTGTAATGCTCGAGATATCGCCAACATATATAGATACAAAATATGCATAATAAAACATGTAGTAAACTAGGGTACTCGTGACATTCGTCCACAAATACCATATTGAAATTTTAGACCGTTAGACCTCTGTAAAACGGCTATACGGGAGGACGGAAAGAAGATTATCGACGAAAACTTTATCCGGACTGTAAAGAACGTGATTGAGAGTGACCAATTCACACTATATCTGATAAATACCTGCAGTTTTTGGTTTTAAAACAAAAAAAGAATATTCTTTACTTGTTTAATAGATTTTACGCTTGACAAGAAATGCTGTTTGGATGTTGAGTAGATAAGGTAACTCAAACTGTTCAGGTACTCTTGGGAAAATGTTGAGAAAATGAAAACTCAACCACATATTTTTTTTATAATGCCTGTGACGTCGAAGATTTTGCTGCTCCTTGACTTAATGATATGTCCTGTAAAATCATTCAAAATTGATACCAATTTACAACATTTTGATATGAAATTTTGAAGACCATATAAGTGAAGATTCTTTAATATTTTGTGCGACATTTTGCCCGATTATGTCGTCAAATATTTTTTCTGTGCAACAAGTTCGCGTAATTTTTGAACGGCCCTCGTATTTTCCAGGCTTACACATAAGAACAAGAGTGGTGTCTTTATCCATCATAAGTTTTAATTTCCGGAACACATATTCTAGGGGCGAAAAGGGAGGTGAAAAATTACAAAGATCTACTTTTATGAAGTAGAATATGCATCCCTCATTTTTATATTGTTTTGTTTCGGTTTGGTTGTGTTTGGTTGTTTTTAGTATATTATCGTCGCAAGTAAAAAAAAAACATCCAAACATATGAGAGACCGAGTGGTGAACTTTATTTCCAGATACGTTAAGTGCACATATGGATATAAGTAATTATTTATTGTTAATATATCAACAATGTATCTGTCACTGAAAGTCAAGTGGGAAACCACTACATACCTTCTTCAAAATACTTCGGTGTAGAATTTAAGTGATTTTCTACAAAGTAATACTGTAGATTACAAATCACAAGGTATTAAAATTTCTGAGGTGCATATTTTCTATAGTTTTAAAAACTTAGAATTAATTCATCATGAGAACTGTATAAACTGAATCAAAAGCGTTTACTCTTCATGACTAGCAAAAGTGGTTTCGAAAGTATTGACGCTGTTCATCCCAGGTTATATAAGTTAGATTTTTGAAGTTATAAAACCTAACTTTTATACTTTACATTTTTAATATAATATATGAAATGTTCGAAGTTTTCATTCAATTGAAATGCCCTTTTAGCCAGAATCAAATTATTTTTCAATGCTATTCGGTCATTAATATGTTTCATTACAAATATTGTTCCTGAAAGATGCTGAATAAGAAAAGACATAATTACATTCATTCTTACTTTTTTCTAAGGTAGTACTCCGAATCATGGAAACATACATGCACAATGTAGATGCATGTAAGGTGTGAAGAATAAAGTGTGGCTTCAAAATAAATTCTCCTAGTTGTTCTTTGGATTGGATGATCCTGGAAGATTTCAGTTAAGCTAAAAATAGTTCCTCAGGGGATTTTAATCAAGACACAAACCAAATATCTTAAACATACAGAGTGAATGATAATTATACTGGTAAAGGCACACATCTAAATGGTCATAACTGAAATAAAAAGCTGGGAACAAGAAAAAGAAATTTCAAAGAAATTCAATAATGAATTATGTATATGTAGCTTGCTTTCTGCCTTTGCATATTTGGCATGCTGTATTTTTTAAAACGTTCTGTATATGCAAATTTTTTGATGCTGCAGTGAAAGATTTTTCTTTCTTGGCGGAGGTTTCTTCCGAAATCCTTTTCATCAAACATTAGAATGTCAATTTTACATGAAAACAAATTACAGACTCCTCCGACTGGATCCATCATTGGGTTTTTGTCAAAACAGGAAGCAAATCAATTAACATGTAATCAAAACCTCAGGAAACACTCGTATGTTTTATAAATTTCTCTTGGGAGCTTATGAAAGAGAGAGAGAGCGACAATAAAATATCCCACCTCCTGAAATCTGTACTTTTTAAGAAATTCCTCTGTGAATGGTAAAAATATGGTCCACATGATTTTTTCCACGGAAAACGTTATCAGTTACACAGAAAGTCAAACTGCTAATCTATTGCATATAATAATAGATATCCTTTTTCCACATCAAAATGGTTGCTTATAAAAAGTTAAGACGGGGTTTTCGAAAATTAATTTTGAAGGAATACACAGTGTTTGGCATGTCGACATCATACAATAGTAAATATAAAACTCATGGCGCGCAAAAGTTGACTTCAGATTGACGACACGTAAACAATCAATTCAAAGGAAATAAGTCGATGACATGTATCATTATTGTACAGTTATTAATATCAGAACAACTGGAAGCAAAAGCTAGAACTGAATAGCACAAAAGTAAATATGAAACGGACTACACACAATCATCGTAAATATCCAATGTACTCCTCATAAAAGTAAATATGAAATGGACTACACATAATCGTGAATATTATTTGGACTCCTCGCGAAAAGAAATATGAAATTGAGTAGGCACAATCGCAAATGCCCAGTGTATTCTTCACAAATTTAAATAAGAAATGAACTGCGCACAAACGTAAATATCAACAGGACCTTTCAGTAGAATAAAATTCAAAACAGCTGTACATCATGTCGACTGCATCATAAAAGCTGAGATTAATAAATTTTGCAAAAGGAAAAGGAAAATCATTGAAGGCAGTGGCGATTAATACATGCATGTGTGTCGATTTTTTTCTAACAACAAGTAAGTTAAGTACCTTTTTCCTGCACACTTTTCACGTGATACACGTGATTTATAACTTGCTAGTCCCTGAAAAGCCTCTTAATATTTAGATAAACAATATTTTGTCTTTATGCATCTACTTTTATCGCAAATTTTTATGAGTAAAACATGAAAGTCAACAATTATTTTGTTTGCTTGGGAGAGTCTTTTTTCAATGAAACCTTTAAAGATAACTACATGTATGTAGTTTGGTGTCATGTTTCACAATCACATCTTGTTAATTATAAAATTATTTTTCCCTTACTTATGCAGCAATATAGTTTATATACTGTAAACTTTTTTATGCATGCGAGAAATTTTAGCGAAGTTACCGAGAGACTTGTCATCGCGAATATTTCTCGACGCAAATCGATCAATAAAGGGCATGTGTCTATTAACAACAGATCAAAAAAGGTCTGATCGCGAACATTAATTATATAATCGTCGCGAACAAGTTTGTCCCTGGTATATTGCGAAATGAAGTCGTCACGAATAAAAGTTTGTTTACAGTATCTGAATTGTTTCCATACGCAAGAGCATGCTCTACATATGCTAATGAGCAATTTCTAAAACGACGTAAATTACTGACAAACAAGTTGACGAAAAAATATAATCAGTTTCGTTTAAATTCATCGTTTCGTTAGTTCAAAGGTCAATACAATGACCTTGTCAGCAAATGCAATCTATTGTTGAGTCAAATGCCGACTGACATATTATTTTCTTATTGCTTGTCCATAGTTTACTGTATACACTGAATTGACGTACGGTTTTTCTTTATTTTCCTATCAGGACAACGGGCATACGGCGAATGTGAGCATTAGACAGGGGATGCTCACTCTTCAATGGTATCTGATACTACCCCTGATTTTTTTTTGAGATCCGTGTTGACTTATGATCCCTAATAACAACCATAATCTCCATTTGTTTCAAGATGGATCTGTCAGTATACGGAACATGTACCATTATGATCAATACATAAGTCTTCTGATGGGTCAACAAGGTATGCTTACTTCACCTACACTCCTAATTCCACCTAAATTTTAGTGCCTTTATCACATATTTGTATTGTTTGCTGTTTTCTTTCTTTTTTCTGATCAATCAATTTTCTTTATATTCAGCTTTTTTCATATCATAATTATCAATTCATTTTAACTTTCAGATATCCGTAAGCTTGCATTATCACTCAAAAATTTGTGAATTGTAGTAAAACAAATATATCTGTAAGCAATGGATTGAACTCTTTGGATTAAAACTGTTTTACATCTACAATTTTCAGTGTATAAACAGTTGAAACTATTTTACTAATCAAATACCAGGTATGTCAGAATTTTTTTTTTACTTTACGATATCAATACAATATCAATTAAAGCAATATGTAGCCAGTTTTATTATGAAATAATAGCAAAACATGTAGCTCATTAATATCTAAACAAAATGATTAGATTTTGAACAATTACCAAGTTTCTTTTTATTATCCATGATGATATTTAAATCAAACTGTTCTTTATTAAACCCTGCTAATCAAAGCCTATAGATTAATATCAACAATATAAGACTCACAAATATCAAACAGAAAAGGAATAATTCAAAGGTAGAGTTAAAGTGACTTAAGAAATAAAGTCCGCCTTATCGTGAATTTTGTAGGATAACAACTTCGGTTATGAATTATTGAATGGAGTTTATAACGCCGAGAATTTTATAGTTCAGACAATATATCAGCTATCCTACATGAATCACGACAATTAGCATTTTATTTCTATCTTACTTACAGATCTAAAATAAAATTGATTGTTATACATTTAAAAATTTGTTCTTATAAAGTATAACATTTTCAATTTCATGATAAGCAGGCATAAAAAAATCGATGTCGGACCACTGAGTGATATGTTGGACCGCTTAAATCACAGACTGGGGGGAGCATAATATAATTTTCATTCGTTGGTGTTCATCCATGACGAACCTTTTTTTTCAATCGACGATTATTCATTGAACAACCTCTGATCAAATTAAGATATTTATCCCAAAAGTCACTGATCCATATCTGAGCTACACTGACACGAGAAATGTGCCATACACCAGATACGCCTGTGACAGCGAGTGATGAGTGCAACACAGGTGGATATATACAATTTATCAGATATTTATTTCTTGCTCGTCTTTTTCCTCTTTCTTTAATTTTGATTTCGCTCAGAAAATTAATCACTTTTTCCTTCTTGTCTACTTTCCAAGTCATGGACAACAAAGTCGGTTGTGAGCGAATAAGAGTTTCGAATTCATCTATTTTGTGGACACTACCTTTCTTAAGAAAATCGAGAAATTCTACCGGTCTGCCTGTTGAAATCTCTGTTCGTAATTCTCTATGCATTTAATGAGTTTGTTTTTCTGACCTGATGTTGTCATCTTAACATGAACGTATGATTCAAAAATCATTAATTATTAACACAGGTTGCTGTGTCGATGCATATTTTTTTGTAATTTTCTGGGAATTTCTTGTTATTTTTGATTGATCGTTGAAGAATTTTTATATCAGTTTTAATTTCTGTCAGGGAGAAGGTACGTTTAAGAGAGTCTCACTTTTGGTGATATAGATGATTCCTATGTGTTGCTGACGCTTTGTTTCAAATGTTGTTTTAATATCCACAAACCTGTGCTTTCTGTGTTCTGAACTATGAAACCATGTCAAAGTCAACATGAAGTACATTATTTTTATAGATTCTATCCGGATGTCTGACACAGATCTCCTGCTTTGAGATGCGTTTTTGTTTCTTGTTTCTTTTTTTTTTTTTTTGTTTGTTTGGTAAATTACAATAACCCCCTTCCCCACAGTCACGCATTTTCACGCATATACCGTTGCCCCACAATCACGCATTTTAACGTATATACTTTTACCCCACAATCACGCACTTTAACGCACATTGCGTTTTTTGACGTTTTCTACTCTGATACCGCGTAGTTTTGATGGTATGACAATAAATGATAAATATATTTTTTTTTAATTCCATTCTAATTTATTTTCGCAAATAAGAATTTTTTTTCTCGTTTTAATATGTCCGAGTCGTTCGATTTATTAGACGAAACTTGGGATGCGAGACAAATTCAGAGGGTGTTTCTTTTGACACTAAAAAAGCTCACCACTAGGTTGGTGATGTAGATATCCCCAAATCGTGTGTGAGATGGGACCCTTGATCCAGAATTTATCAAATTCGACAAGTGAATATTTTATGTAAATAATTGATAAAAGTGTGTGCAGAAATCGACAGAAGGAACGGATAAAATTTAAAAAAATAAAATTTAAGTTAATTCATACTCTTACAACTGAAGAAAAAAGAGGTTTTGTTCATATAATAAAGCTTTGTTCTAATTTACATTTATTCTTGTTTCATTTTCGATTTAAATTCACTGTCGTAAAAATACAATCTTATTGTTCCGCCTTACACAGAATAAAAAAATACATACACAATTGGAAAGGAAAAGGAAAGGAAAAAAACTTAAGAAACGCAATATCGTGTTGAAAAAGATGTAGGTTAATTTAAATTTGAATGATTTCGTTATCGATTTAATGTTTCAAATATTCGTAAAAAAAAGTATTACACTTACTCGTATGTATTGATTTTTAAAAATAAACGTACATGTATATATTCAGGAAAATTTAATGCAAGTATACTACATACTTGTTTGAGATTTTTAAAACAGGATTGGACAAACACAAGTCTGTCAGCCAATGGTCGCTAGAAATACCCTGCTCTGATGTGAAAATACACTGATATGTTAATTAAAATTTACACAAGTTTAGTTACGGGCATATGCACGGAAAAATAGGAAGTTGACATCAGATTCATACAAACATATATCCCATCATATGGCATGCCACAACAAAGTATGTGCTAAAATGTCAAGCATCTGCAATATAAATAGTTGCTGGAAAAAAACTGCGACGGAAATGTGTTATGTATTGTACGACAGACGCACGGAGAAACAGGCAGTTGACATAGAATTTAAAAAAAAAAAAATGGATCCCACGATATAGCATGCCTCCGTGGAGAATGTGCGAAATTTTCAAGCATCTGTGATGAGCAGTTGCTGCGAAAACTGCGATCAAAACTTACGGACAGACACACAAACAGCTAGACAGACGGACAAACACACAAGGGTAAAACAGTATACCCCTTCCCCCTTCCTCTTTCCTTGCTTCGGAGCGGGGGTATAATTAAAAGATGTGTCCAGTGATTAGTTTTATAAGTGGGTAAATAGTTCCTTAGGAATATTTTTGATCCGCCTTGAGAACCTTTATATTGTCAGTATATTTAAAAATATTCACTTATCCGCTTTCGCATGTAGTTTAAGAACATATATATACGTGTACTCTGTAGATTCAAGTTTGTCAACACTGCATACACTATAGGTTTAAGAAAAACTTAATAGGGGATACAACGGTGTGGCCGGATGTGATATATGTTTACGTTATACACAGAAAAAAAATCCATTTGACATCCTCCTTGTGAATGGACAGTTAACTCATGACTGTATTAATGCAAAGGGTAGTGCAGAGATACATGTATGAGGAGCAAAGCATTTAGGCGCTAAAAACTCCATTCTAGGGGGAGGGGGGTCTTCTACGACCAACAGCTATCTAAATTATTTCCTACATCCATCTCTGGAATTACCGGTATATTCAGCATTTCTAGTATTTCTTTTCTTCGATCAACAGGTTGTTATATAAAAGGACTGAATTGAAAATGTGTACGTCATTTATAAAGTTCCAGGAATTATGCTCAGCATTTCCGACATATTTTTGTATTTCTTGTTTTTTTTAATTTTTTTTTTTTTTTTGGGGGGGGGGGGTTATGTCTACCAAGTTTACGAATAATCGATAGGTAAAAAAATCAAGTACACTTGAATTATATATCAGTTATTGCACTTTGTCCGAGACACATGATACTGATCTCAAATTTAACATGGTTTTCTATTAAAACTATTTATTATTTTGATGTCAATGATTAATTGTTCGATTTTGATTAATTTTCAGTTAGGAAAGTTTTCAGTTCCAGTTTTATTACCTGAAATTTACTTTTTCATAAATGTCGGAAAATAAAAGTTAACTAAAAATTGCCAAATAAACTATGAAATATCGGAAAGAAAAAGTAGTAAGAATATATTTTTTCATTACTGAAATATATTAAGATAATCTGTTTACTCTCCATTCTGATTTATATGAACATTTATTTCGGTCAGAATTGCATATCTTTTACTAACACAATCATTATTTTTTATGCCGTTAACTTGTATATTTCAATAATATGATGATCATAGGGATAACCGAGCAATCAGAAAAGTAGAGATATTGAAAAATCTGTGTATCTACTACACACCAACTCCTGATAGATCCTGAGTGATTGATTAAATTATATTGTGTACCATCATGTTTCTTAATCTGAATTTATTTTTTGCAATTTTTTTTTTTCAAATCATAGTATATTTGGAAAGGTTTTGTCGCAGGTAATATACATGTGTAATATGAAAGCCCTATCTCTTCTAATTCAAAACAAGTTGATGGCCAAGGTTTAATTTTTGGTGGGAGACGGACAGATGAATGGAATTCAGCCCCCCTTGCTTTCGCAAAAACGGGGGACAATACTTCTTTTTTCTAAAAGTGGATAGGTTTTCGTATGCATCGACGCTGCATGTTAATAAAATTCATCTCGTTCAATGTGATAATCAAGGCAAAATGTATTAATTCCTTTGATAGCACTTGGAAAAATTGTGGAGATACCTACTAATATTAATTTCTCAATAACTACAGCTACAATTAATGAATTTTTAAAGAACCCTTCTTAGGAGTACTCTTTGATTTGCTCCACAAATAATCGGAATACTTCGGGCACCATGGGGGAAAATGTCCAGTACAGACCGCTACGTCCGAGAAGTTCTTGGCCTCTCTTGTAAACATTACATTGTATTTAAAAAATGTGTTAAAAATCCATTCTTAAGAAAAGAATTATTGCATTTCGATGTTTTTTTTTAAACAATTTTTAAATTAATTAATTAATTTATTAATTTTTTTTGCAAATTCACCCTTCGCTAATAAAAAAGTTTTTTCTTTATTTCATGGCTTTTTAAATGTGATGATTTTTTTTAGTAGTCCACATGTACCTGTAGGTGTAAAGATTCCTCAATCTTTGCTAGCCAAGGGTTTCCGATCCACTAATTCTAGACTGATTTTTTTAATGCCGAGTCCGACGGCAGTACTTATCTCATCCGTATATCGGTCAGAATATTTAAAAGAAGATGTGATCAGTTAAATTTTAACTTAAAAATTGAAATGTTTCCTTTCGACAATCAATACTCTACTTTAGTGTTCAATGTAAAATTAGGCGATAAATTCCAACAATATTTGTTTTGTAAAAAACAAATAACTCTTAATAAAAAAAAAATAAACATGCTGAAAGCTATAACTTCTTTTTTGTAATTAAAAAAAGCGGTTAAATAACTTTTATAAAAATCTTTACAAGTGATAATCATTCTCTTCAAGACCTCATTTCTATTTTTATTTATAATTGAAGATTCTGCAAGTTTCGATAAAATCGTTATGCATGGACCGAAAAAAAAGAGGGGGGGGGTGTCGTTGTTTAACACGAGCATAAAACGACACACTGTCTGAAAAAATCAAATAATTATTTTCATTGAGGTTTAAGGTTTAAATTTGAAATTTAAAATAAATAAGTAGTAAGCTATAAATTTAGTTTGCACCATTCCACATGAAAGAATTATTTAAAAAAAAAATAAACAGGATAAAATCACCATCAATACTTGAATTCAACATTAAAGATGGTTGCATGAATATTTAATATGGCGATATATACGACAACCATTGCTACATACACCGTGTAAATATTCATCTTCAAAACCACGTCTTTTCAGCACGTAATCGCAAGAGCGCTGTGGGGAAAAGGATAACGTCATCAATAAGTAACAAACGTAATGCTACGATTACGTCACAGACGGCGTGATAGGCAAAGAGTTATCACATATTTGTATTGTTTGCTGTTTTCTTTCTTTTTTCTGATCAATCAATTTTCTTTATATTCAGCTTTTTTCATGTCATAATTATCAATTCATTTTAACTTTCAGATAAAAGACTTTTACAAGTTTCAGTGTATAAACAGTTGAAACTATTTTACTAATCAAATACCAGGTATGTCAGAATTTTTTTTTACTTTACGATATCAATACAACATCAATTAAAGCAATATGTAGCCAGTTTTATTATGAAATAATAGCAAAACATGTAGCTCATTAATATCTAAACAAAATGATTAGATTTTGAACAATTACCAAGTTTCTTTTTATTATCCATGATGATATTAAAATCAAACTGTTCTTTATTAAACCCTGCTAATCAAAGCCTATAGATTAATATCAACAATATAAGACTCACAAATATCAAACATAAAAGGAATAATTCAAAGGTAGAGTTAAAGTGACTTAAGATATAAAGTCCGCCTTATCGTGAATTTTGTAGGATATCAACTTCGGTTTTGAAATATTGAATGGAGTTTATAACGCCGAGAATTTTATAGTTCAGACAATATATCAGCTATCCTACATGAATCACGACAATTAGCATTTTATTTCTATTTTACTTACAGATCTAAAATAAAATTGATTGTTATACATTTAAAAATTTGTTCTTATAAAGTATAACATTTTCAATTTCATGATAAGCAGGCATAAAAAAATCGATGTCGGACCACTGAGTGATATGTTGGACCGCTTAAATCACAGACTAGGCGGAGCATAATATAATTTTCATTCGTTGGTGTTCATCCATGACGAACCTTTTTTTTCAATCGACGATTATTCATTGAACAACCTCTGATCAAATTAAGATATTTATCCCAAAAGTCACTGATCCACATCTGAGCTACACTGACACGAGAAATGTGCCATACACCAGATACGCCTGTGACTGCGAGTTATGAGTGCAACACAGGTGGATATATACAATTTATCAGATATTTATTTCTTGCTTGTCTTTTTCCTCTTTCTTTAATTTTGATTTCGCTCAGAAAATTAATCACTTTTTCCTTCTTGTCTACTTTCCAAGTCATGGACAACAAAGTCGGTTGTGAGCGAATAAGAGTTTCGAATTCATCTATTTTGTGGACACTACCTTTCTTAAGAAAATCGAGAAATTCTACCGGTCTGCCTGTTGAAATCTCTGTTCGTAATTCTCTATGCATTTAATGAGTTTGTTTTTCTGACCTGATGTTGTCATCTTAACATGAACGTATGATTCAAAAATCATTAATTATTAACACAGGTTGCTGTGTCGATGCATATTTTTTTGTAATTTTCTGGGAATTTCTTGTTTTTTTGATTGATCGTTGAAGAATTTTTATATCAGTTTTAATTTCTGTCAGGAGACAAGGTACGTTTAAGAGAGTCTCACTTTTGGTGATATAGATGATTCCTATGTGTTGCTGACGCTTTGTTTCAAATGTTGTTTTAATATCCACAAACCTGTGCTTTCTGTGTTCTGAACAATGAAACCATGTCAAAGTCAACATGAAGTACATTATTTTTATAGATTCTATCCGGATGTCTGACACAGATCTCCTGCTTTAAGATGCGTTTTTGTTTCTTGTTTCTTTTTTTGTTTGTTTGGTAAATTACAATATCATGGATATTTGTATCTAGACCATGATGCTTCAATAACTATTGTAGACACAGGTCCTGTTTACTGGTTTTATAATAGAAATCTGTGTCACCCTGACATTGAGAGCACAGTCGTACTTCATGCAGTCTGCTGATTCCTGAAACCAATATTTTATTTTCTTTCATTAAATTTTTTGAGTAATTCTATACAAGCATAAATCTGAAGGCAAAAATAGAAATCAACAATTACACAACAAAATGCATGCATAACAATTTGAAGTTCAGATTGAATATACTTTGATATTATCTGGTAAAACATTAAATTACGCTAAGACTATGATATAGTATAGTTAGATAAATTCAAGATTATATGACTATAGTATATTTTGTGAGAAATTATAAGATAGAATGTGTTTTAGATGGGTGTTAAAAACAAGGAAACATTTTCTCAATAGGAGAAAAAGAAGAGACACGGTTTTATCTCCATCAGTCGTGTCACAGTAAACATGTGTTTCAACCAGTGCGGGTTGGTATTCCCCTTTGTAAGCAATCAACTCAATTTTTTGGTGCTGTCGAATTGATCATTACTTTTATGTACCGTCGGACGATATCTACTTTTGTATGTCGTCGATGTGATATTTACTTTAGTGTTCTGTGACTTGATATTTACTTTTTTGTGTTCAACTGATGCAATATATTCTTTTGGTGGCAATCGACTTATATTTTCTATGTTTTCCTATCGGCTTGATATTTACTTTTTGTGAGTAGTCAACTCGACGTTTACTTTTTTGCACCGTTTATTGATGTTCGATTTCGTCTGTTTCCATCCTGCTTATTGTTGCTAATTATGTATATGTAAATGCATGCATACAACACCATCCATCGAACACATTTTGTTTTTAAAATGAAATTTCAAAAACAAAACCCTGTGTTATTTCATTAAAGAATAGCAATTAGAGATTGAAAGAAATTAAGATGTTATCTATTATAAGTTGTTAACGGTTATGATCGATTATTAATCGATTATACCAAGCCGATTATTACCAATATTCGATTCTAGTATCTTTTAGATTCCCAATCACTAATCAATAAAAAGTTGTAAACGAAGATACGTTTTTGTCGGCTTCAATAAAAGTCGCATGTTAAACTGAAAAAAAAATCGGACCACCCTTAATATGCCGATGCAAATGTATCCCATACCATAAATAGGCAAATATAAAACGTTGAAACTGAAATCATTTACACAAAGCGTCGAACATTTACAAGTTTTATCTTTGTGTATTAAAAAAATTGTTTTTGTATATAAACATGTAAAGCCATCTGTTGTTTCTGTTTTTCTACAGATACATGTGTGACTTTGTATTGTTATTGGAATTATACAAGTACAATCATCTTTTGCTTTTTTATATATACAGCCATCTACTGTTTTTGTATATGAACTTCCATCTACTGTTTTTGCATTACACAACCATGCATTTTTTTTATATATATCAAACTGTAATGTTTTTGTGCTCTGTGGAGTGTTTGTTTTCAGCCGTGTCACAAAATATTGTGGATCATGTGTATAAAGTCAGGAACTCTAGATCTTTATTGATGTTATACAAGAACAAGCCAAAGTTTGTTTCAACAAGTGTATTAATAATATGTTTACTATATCTTTCTCCTTATATACATACCCTGTCTGACACCTTACGTGATTTAGGGCATCTTGTAAGGGTATTAGGCTCCATCTTTAGCTTTCATATATAAAAATTACAATCTCATGCCTTGTTGATTAAATTGTTGGACTTCTATGATATTGTCGGAAAAAATTTTTAATAAAATTTAAAAAATGAGAAAATTGAGAATATTTTCCCATTTTATCCTTCGGAAAAAGGCTTCAAAAATCGCGTATTTAAAAAGTTAACGGTGAGCGGAGTTATTTGTTTTTGACGTAACTATTTGTGACGTAGGCAGGTTATGTTATACCAAAGGGATAAAACTGTTTAACCAATCAAATGACGTGTTACAACTAAAATTAAATTATTTCTGTATATTCACAATTACACTGCTTTTCTGCATATAAAGTGAATGGAAATCAATTGCATTCAACACAACATAGCATGGACAGGGTGCAAAAAGTTTAAAGCATGCATTTTGATTTGACATTACAATCGTATGAACATTTCTAAAACAAGGTAACTTATTGACAAGCAGTATTCAATTTCAAAGTCAATAAAACAATACAAAATAAGAGCAGAGCAAGCACGGACCCCCGAAACATCAGAGGTGGGATCAGGTGTCATGGAGGAGTGAGCATTCCCTGCCGACCGGTCACAACCACCATGTGCTCCTTGTCATGAGCAGGATATCACGGAAAAAATCCGTCGTCAATTCAGTGTATAAATAATGGACTAACAATTTGTATGAAAAACGTCAGTCATCATTTGACTCAATGATAAATTGTATTTGCTGACAAGGTCATTGTATCGAACATAGAACTTACGAAATGATGACTTTAAACAAATCTGTTGATATTCTTGTTTCGTCAACTTGCATGTCAATAATTTACCTCGTTTTACAAATAGTTGGTACATAGAGCATGCTCTTGCCTATCAAATCAACTGAGATTCATATACTCCGTATGCAGGTGATGAAGGTATTTTTTTGATAAGTAAGGGAAGTTGACGATAGAAAAGTTGAAGTCATCACGTTTATCATAAAGCTTGGTTGTTAGATTACCAATGTGTCTGTTTTATAAAGCATAAATTTCACGTATAGTTTACATGTATTATAAACCACACATAACATATACATGAACATTAATAAATTATGCTTAACTTGTATTATAAAGCTCACATTACACATATGTTGATGAATAGTATGTGTAATATTAGCCACATGTTACATATACATTGAAAAGAGTGTTTTACATGTTTGTGAAAAGCGATAATTGAGAAGGCTTTATATTTTCTATATTAATGATATTATTACACACATGTATGATAAATGTAGGTCGACTATAAATGTTATCCTCTTCATTTCTATTTAATTTCAAATTTAATTAATTAATCAGATTATATTTTAGCATTGCTACTAAGAGACAAAAATGCCTTAAACATTTATTGTTGCTAGGGACTATAATATTTGTTTAAGATACAGGAACTTTTTGTAGAAATGTATGCCAGACTTGCACAACTAACTATTTTTACCTTATAGTTTAAAGTGCTTTTGGAAAACTAACCAAGATAATATACGAAAAAGAGTAATCATAATGATATGACCATCTATAAAAATTCATCTTATAACGGGTCCTTAGATCAGAAGTTGCATGGATTTTAATTACTATAATACTTTAAAATGTAAAATATTTTTTTAACATAAACATTATTATGATATTTGATTAAACCCAATCACAACTGAAATCTCACAGATCATCAGATATGTGCGTTGTTGTCTTGTGAATGTCGTGCATGTTTTGCGTCTATTATGTTTCAATTTATTTTCCATTGTTTACCTTACGTCCACTTTCATGTTTGGCATGATGTTATCAGTTCGCATTTGTTTAAAATTAACTCTTAAACGGTAAAACAAAGTTAAACATAAAAATTCTCCAATCCCGTCATTTGCATCGGATATGGACAGATCGGTAGATATAATCATTCCAAATTCAAAAGCAAAACTAAATTTTATTGAAAAAGTAATTCACGATAATTCCACAACAAATCTCAAAAGGGAGTAAATAATTTATATAAAATATAAATTATAATATACAAAAATAATTTACCCAAATACGAGGGGTGATCAAAAAGTTCGCAAACTATCTCTATATCTACAAAACCACAATTCAGATAAGAATGAAATTCGGTACACACATAGCCATACACAAGGTCTATAAATAGCATATGCTGAATAAAGTTTCTCTCCTTGTTTGTGACGTCACAATGTGAAAATGACGTCACTTTTTAGGTCACTTGTGACGAAAAATGGTTGTCTCAGTCGAACTCTTTCAACAAACGACTGTACAATTTATTGTAATATCTTAGAAATCCCTCTACAGTATCATATAATAATTTGTACACAGTTTATTGAGATAAATGAGTTCCTATAAATACAATTAATGATTGGATTAATCGTTTTAGTGAAGGAAGGCTGATG
Organism: Saccostrea cuccullata; assembly: GCF_032062105.1. Taxonomy (NCBI): domain Eukaryota; kingdom Metazoa; phylum Mollusca; class Bivalvia; order Ostreida; family Ostreidae; genus Saccostrea; species Saccostrea cuccullata. Next base: position 11,067 of record NW_026928737.1, on the reverse strand, counting down.
GTTAAAAATGATACTTGTCATCTTGCCCAGTGAAAGCAAGTTTGAAAAGATATGTATTTTTAATTAAGCAATTTGCTATCAAAGACCTCCAATTAGCACTTTGAAAAATAGCTGAATATTTGAACAATGATATAAGTATTAAATACCTAAGATATCGTTTACTTTAGATTTTAAACATATTAGATATGATAAAAAGGATGCATCCATTCTCTATCCACCTTGAATGAAGGTCTCTCCTAAGACAGAAGATTTGTGTTTTAATGGTCGCCATGCTTATTTTTGGAAAGGATGTTATTATCCACCCATTCTGTTGCCGAGATATGACTATTTCTGACAAATTAACTGTTCTTGTCATAAAAATTAACTCACATGGAAAGAAATATAAAACTCGGAAAAATTTTTTAACTTTTGTGACAGAACGCTACGGAGGGGGTCACGTGACCGCCAATATAACGTGATTCGCGCATGTGCAGAACGTTGGTTGATGTGCATTAAAATTGGGGGGCGGGGGTTTAATTTAAAATATAATCAACATTAAAACCAAATATTGTTTCTTGTATGGAAGTTATTCAATTAGTTTGCGAACTTTTTGATCACACCTCGTAAATATCAAATATACCTTGGGTAGCGTCCGTAAAAACATTTTATAAAATATACCTTCCGGAATTTTCCAGCCTCCATTTATGTTTTACATATACGTTACCAGTGACGTCACTGGAAAGAGAGTCTGACGTCTGCAAGTGCAAGTGCCTAGCTATCGGTAAGGAATGCATAAAAACAACTATTATTTAATTACTTTATGACTGTGTGTTGCATGTTAACTAAGGAATGTGGGTTTTTTCAGCGTATTACATAATGGAGACTTGGGTTACCAAATAGGAAATTATTGACCATGATAACGCAGTGAGGCAGAGTTATCTAATATCTTGGTCAGCACCCAGGTGTATCCATCAACACGGGCACGTTATATCAAAATGCAGGTGAAGTTTAAGAATACTGTAATAACAATTAAGTATTTATTTAAAATATTTTTTTAAACAAACAAGTAAAATGCAAAAAAAAAAAAAAAAAAAAAATCCAACAATAATTTGATGGAAAGTTCCACTCACCGCATTTATTTCTTTTTACAGTAAACATTGTAAAGGAATTATCATCTTTCAAGGCAATAACGGTTTATGATTTATTTTAAGATGTCTACCTTTTTTCATCCTTGTAAACACATCTAAATGCCTAGAATGGACTTCAAATCAGATTCTGAAAGTTTAACCAGCATAATCATGATTATGGTAATACTTTAAAAAAATCAATAAGATTTTCTGATAACATTGCATTGAGACTTGCAAATACTTACTTGAAGCTTTTCATGTAAAATTTGAAATGCAATTTTTTTTAACATATATTTTTAACCACGAAGACAAAAAGATAAACTAGCTATTGTCCTCATAGCCAGTAAATAGGTGTATACTGTTTTTGTCCATCGTCATACACTGTGGTAACATTTGAACATTTACAGCTCCCCCGCCCCTCCCTCCAATCAAAGGGAAGGTAACTCCATCAGAATTATTCAAAAATTTTTTTTAATTGCACAAGCAAACTGTTAGCCAGATTTTAATGAGCATTGAGTCCTAATAAAATTAAGAAATTAATAGCCCTTGGTAGGTGATTCAAATGTAAAGGCACATGCAGCTTAATTGATCATATACTGAAAATGCATTGATTCATTAATCAAAGATTCTGGGGTAAATGTATACAGATTTGCCCTGTCTGTCTGTCTGCAAAAACTTTTCACATTGGCCATACCATTTTAGTGGTTGAAAATATGTCTTCCATATAACCACAGACCTGTGTAATCATTGTGACGAGACCTTTCTCCCGGAACGCCAGATGTAACTCTTTGACTTGAACTTTGAGTATGACTCACTTTTCAGAAAGTATCAAAACTTGAATCTTGGCCATTACTTTTGAACAGTTGATGCTAGGGCTTTCGTACTTCACTCGTGTATTTACTGTGAAAAAACCTTTCAATGGGTACAAATTAACGAGGCCCGATCTAGTTGAAAATTACGAAAACGGTATGATAAAAAATTCTAATTCTTGGAAATATAATTGTATGTTTTATGCTTAGAAAAATTAGAATGAAATTTTGTTACCTTGCCTTTATTGTAGTCAAATGGGGACACTTCAAGATATGAACCATTTTTCGTGTTTTTATACACAATTACATACAAAAACTATTCAATAAACAAAGTAATTTACAAATTGAAAAAAAAATACATGATGAAATTCTTTGTTTTTCATATATATCATGCAATTTTCATTCTTCTTATAAAAAATGAAAAGAAATTTGGAGGTAGCCTTTATTGCAGTGAAAAGGGGGCATGTCAAAACACAAAATTTGGATTTATTCTATCTAACTTCGTATTATATTTTATAGGTCAAAATGGGTTTACATAACGCCAACAAACGATAAAAATACTGTATTAGTTTCTAAAAAATAAATAATTCTCACATTATGAAATAAATTTCTCGCCATGCGTTATTTTTCTCTTAACACGCGACGTTGTTTTACGTGGAAAAAAGGGATAGAGGGAGGAGGGAGGGGGGGGGGGTAAGGGCGACAAAATTGCAATTTTTACTAATATCATGTAATATATACAAAATAAAATATTTCGGCGGTTCAATTTCAATGATTTTTAGACTTATTTTAGTTTTTAAAACTGAAGATAATCCATGCATATTTTAAGTCCGCAATAAAAAGAGTGTGTATAAACATTTCAACATGTTCAAAGAGAAAGACTAAAATCGTTTACTTTTAGTTACAGTGTTTGTTTTTTAAACTCACAAATTGAAATAAAACAGAATAAAATTGATGAATCTGTACCAAAAAATTAATCCCTCAAACTTAATTAGGTTCCAAAGTTGTTTATTAATTTGAATATTAAAAAAAATAATAGAAATGCCAGCTTTCAATGCATATTCTAATGCAATTGTTTTGTAAAGCACTCTTTGATTGGCTAATGCACTGATGTTTGAAGCAGTAAAACGAGCATTAAGGTCAAGATCTAGTAAATGAAGGGTGCCTACAGATTTATCAAACTTGACAAATAAATTCCTTTATTGATGCTTTACAACTTTACCTTGGTCAAATAAGGTGTTTCGGGACATAATTTGTTGGTAAACAAGATGAAAAACTGTATTTTAAACAATCATTTTCAATGAAAAATTAAGAAAACTAGTCATAAATATGGGATTTTTTTTCGTATTCGGCATAGGAAATGTATCCAGATTGCCTACAGTCTCTCAGAAAACTGTAATTAGTATGTTCCTGGCCTCTTCTTTAAATCAATATCAAATTTAACATTAGTTTCCGGTTTACTTTTCATATGATTTCAAATTGAATGACATGAAAAAACCCTATTTTCTACATAATTCTGCTAAAGCCGTAAAGTTCGGGAAAAAGAAAGTTGAAATTGATTATGACGTCATAATAGATCTAGCACCAAAATATTAGCCTCAAGTTATTTACTAGATCTTGACCTTAACGAGCGTGGAAGCTTTTTCATTGTGACGTCATAATAGAGCGACGCAAAAATACAATGCTCCGTGACGTATTTCATGTAACAAAATTCAACAAAATAAGATGTAAACAACAAACAAAATGCATGGATTGCATTAGAATGGGAATAACTAAACTTCTAATTTGGTATTTGCGACCGTTAATGCTGATTTAACGGTCGCAAACATCCGTTTTACCGGCTCCGCGTACGCGTTAAATCAGCATTAACGGTCGCAAATACCAAATTAGAAGATAGTTATTCCCTAATTCTATAGAGCTACCATGTAAGCAAGATCAGCGAAACATTTTAGCGCAATTTGACGTCATTTTAACTGTGACGTTATTGTGTTCAATTGTGACGGCAGTCAAAGGTATTGTGGCGTGCTTGAGTCGACACTGCGTTAAAACGTAAGCTCAGATCAATTAGAACGGGCCTCGTTTAAATATTTTACCTTTATCTTCTAGTTTGACTTTCTGTTAAAAACTTTCACTTTAATCATAACTTTTGAGCTGATAGTAGTAGGGTTTTCATATTTCACAGGTTTATTCTTTGTGAAAAGACCTTCCTTGGATATCAACAATTTTGACCTTTGACCTTGACCTTTTAGTTATACTTGCACTCGGGAAACTTCAACCATAAGCTGGCATGCTGGGGAATGAGTACCGGGGTATTTTACAAACACATCTTTTTTCACTAAGTTCACCCACAAAATAATGCTATTTAAACATTTTTAGGTAAAGAATTACAAGGTAGATATTTGAGAGTATAGTGAAAAAAATAGTTTAAAAGATCAAAGTTATAAATACTTAAAAAGATTAAAATAATTTAGCATTTATATTTAAGTTCTACTGCATAATTTACTTTCAAAATTTGCGGAAATTTCAAATTTCTTTTTTGGTATATAAAGTTTATTAAGGAAATAGTTTTCTAAGATTCGTTTCAGTAACTGAAGTAATATTTCAAGCAGTTTGATTATAAGTCGGCTGAAAGAATTAACGGGGAAAATTTAACGTAAAGTTAAATTCTTCTTTGGTGCAGAACGAAGCCAGGAATTATTTTTGCACTTGTAGGATAGTTTGGGAAAGGATAATAGGTGTCATATCCGCATACATTACATGTACATGAGGTCAAAATCAGTTCACATGTACTCACGTTACATCAGGAATTAGGAGTATACTCGGATATTACAAGATGGCGTTAGAAGAATCCATTTTTCTGAATTCCAAAAAATCGACTAATTTTACCTGTCAAATTTGAAGTGATTCGAGGCATTGTCAGGTTCACAGTGAACTGCCGTCTTTATGTTTTCTTATAATCCATGAAGTTTGATTAATAGAATGCTCAATATAGAATATAGAGAAATATCCACAAGTTAATGAAAAATATTTTATAAACAAATAGAATTTAGGATGCCAAGAAATATTTTATTTCATTAAGTAATTATCACGCACGTAAAAATATGTACTTAAATCTTAAAAACTAAAGTAAGATATACTGTAAATGTATTATTTTTGGAGTGTACAATATTTGGCGAACATTGATTTTTGTACAAGTTAGCGTAGATTTGATTTAGCGCATTTCTTAATGTTCTTATTAATGTATATAAATGTATGTGTAAGACATTTAGCGCTGTACATGAATTAGCGGAAGTTTCTTTCCGCCAAGAACGCAAAAAAGAATACATCGCCAAATGGAATACGTTTACAGTAACAACCACAGAAAAAATTAAGCTGATAAAAAAGATCAATGCGCTGCCGGAATATTTTAAATCGTCAGTTAGTTTTAAGTAAGTCAATAGGAGTTATATTTAGAATCATCAATGATTATTCTTTTCTTTTATTTGTATATTGTCACTTTATCAATCTGTCTGATGTAAAAACAAAAATATGCTGTGAATTACTAAGACAAACACTTTCGTACATAAGTTGAGGATGTTTGTCATCCTGTACATGCAATACCGATAAACTACACACATAATACGGATCTTGCTTTATTTACATCATTTTATCTCTTACTGGTGCATAATCCAGATTTATACCAATCAATAATGTAACTGGTAAAAGGTAACTGTCATGTCGTACTAGTAAATTTTCAATCGGGTGACAGCCCGTAAATTCAAAATTTACAACATCATATAACTCCCGACGTTTTTAGATTTACCTATAACTAATTTAACTACAAATGATAGTTTTTTGATGTTTCTTGTGATATTTTACTAATTTCAAAAACGGAATTTGAATTCCTATCTTAGTAGAGTTTTGTGTTCTAAAGAATTTCAATTTTCAAATCCTCTTGAGAATTTTAAGCGTATAAAGGATATTAAGAAGTCATGGATTGACGTGATCAAATTATTTTTATACATGGACAAATGACGAACAATATTCAATCTCAAAGTCCATAAAATAATACAAAATAGGATCAGAGCAAACACGGACCTCCGAAACATCAGAGGTGGGGTCAGTTGTCATGGAGGAGTGAGCATCCCCTTCTGACCGGTCACACCCGCCGTGTGCTCCTTGTCATGATCAGGAAATAACGGAAAACTCTGTCATCAATTCAGTGTTTAAATAATGGACTCAAAATTGGTATAAAAAATGTCATCACTTAACTCAATGGAAAATTGATTTTGCTGTCAAGGTCATTGCATTGACCATATCACTTACGAAATGATGACTTGAAACGAGACTGTTGATATTCTTTTTAATCAACTTGCATGTCAATAATTTACCTCATTTTAGAAATTATTCATACGTAGAGTATGCTCTTGCGTAACGAATCAACTGAGATTTATATACTCCGTATGCAGGTGATGAAGTTATATTGCTGCATAAGTAAGGGAAGTTGACGATAGAAAAATTAAAGTCATCACGTTTATCATATAGTTTGGTTGTTAGATTACCATTAGCGTCTAACATATCACGAGGAATGTCTATTAGCCATCCTTAATAGTTAAATATAACTTTAAAAGGTTGAAAGTTCACTTCCTGTGTTTGCATTATCGAGGGGTATAAATCTGATTTATGCACCAATGACACAACAGAATAATAATTAAAACCAGACTAGACATTCTGAATCATAATTTTAATTTTGGCTAGAGTAGATTTATTTAGTTAGCACTACACATATTTATTTTGTATCTTACAAAAAACAAGTACTAAATAAACAAATTACTGAAAAATCATATATTTTCATGAAGTCATATTTTTGTGTTTCGAGGAAAATCGTTTGGTTCATGGGGATTTGATTTCGTAGATGAAGAATTAATGACTACTTATGCATTTTACATTTTTAGGTGGACATGAATTCGTGGGTCTCGTCATACCACAAAAACAACGAAAATAACCCCCCCCCACACATACACACACACACACACGAAAATTTGTGATTTCACAGTAAGTTAATATTTGGTTTTGTAAGTCATTAGATTAGTAACGGTGATATTAGAACTACAAGAAGATGTACATGTATTCAGATCATGCGTTAACGAAAAGAGAAAATGGTGTCAATGAAGGAAAATCTGTATCACTTATGTAGAATATCCGTATGCGGCTGTATCTAAAGGATGAGAAGTTCCTCAACAAATGCTCGAAAGTGTTTGTCTTCGTACGGCACATCTACAGTTTGACACAAGTCGGAGACATAGCATACAAGTTTGAAAGATGCATTTCACACTGTGGGCGCTGGTTTTCTGTACTTTGTTGTTTGATTCTATGATTGAAGCCTGTAGCCCTTGCACCTGTACACAGTCGACAAGCTGCTCTGGACAATACGCAGATTGCAAAAGTAAAAGATTAACAGAATTACCCTCCACACTCCCCAGCGACACATGTTATTTGTAAGTACATTGTAATTAGATATACAATTTATTTCTAATTTGATGTAAATCATAAAAGAAGAATATAATGTCTCACCTGTAATTACGATTTTCATTTAGGAAACATAAACTGTTTTGATAAACATGATCTTGCATGAAAAAAGAAAGATATAAAATAAATCTTTGAAGTAGTTTAAAAGTTCATTTATCAGTGTCAACATTTTGTTTAAGTTCTTTGCCGACGTGCCTTCTAGAATTTTGAAATAACAATTAATGATAAATGAAACGTTTAATTGTAGATCCATTGCTTCTTTCACTTTTCACATCTACCTATCACATCGTTATTATATTCACTTTAATTGTTAAATAACTTTTTATTACAAATATGAATTGCCCTATCAAAATGATTTGCTCAGCAGAGAGAGAGAGAGAGAGAGAGAGAGAAATAGAGAGAGAGAGAGAGAGAAATAGAGAGAGAGATATAGAGAGAGATATATAGAGAGAGTCTGTCAAAACTTTTAATCATCACGACTAAGCATAAGTTAATATGTTGTATGAGATGCAGTTTGTTTACTGTTTTCATGGAGTTTACTATTTAATTTTCGTAATACATATTTCAATTAAAATATTTTAGGTTGTAAATCTCTTGGCATATGCACATATTCGAATTGGTGCAGTAATTATATTGCAAGGCATGGATACGTTTACAGCTTTCGACACGTTATTTCGACATTCGGTGCATTTGAACATGCTCACAAAGTCTCTGGTCAGGGTGTTTGTTCCATTTCAATTATATCTGATATTCTAAATGACCTTGACCTATGATCTTGACCAAAAAAATCATATGTGGTTGGGTCAGTGTCTCTGCGATTTATCTTTTTAAAATTTTTTAATTTTTTGTTAACATCCAAAAATATCAGGTGCAATTACTCATTGAAATATATGAAATGACATATCAATCCTCTTAATAGTAAAATTCAATGTTTGGATTCATTTTATGATTGAAAAGATAGAAAAGGCTGCTGTAAGTTCATAATTTAAGATATTTATGAGAAATCTATTCTCCAAACTATAATATTCGGCGCACTCATTCTTAATGACACTCCGCAGTTTATAAAGCGTTAAATGTCCTCTATGCCTTTCTCTTTCATCATAACCGAAATGATTTGCTCAGTGAATGCTGATTTACCCTGTATTGAAGTAGCAAAAAACACACAACACCAGACTATTTTGCGAAAGATTTTACTCAAATTGAGATAAAAATTTTTAAGATTAAAAAACATGTAAAATACATACATGTAAAATCCAAAATTATGACATAAGATTACATAATCAACTATAACTAATGAGACACCAAAAAAAACATGCAAAAAACCTTCCAAGGTAACAAACACATAATCTCCATGATACAAAAATACAAAGTAAGCTTGGCCTTGCAAGGGATCAACAGCTAATCCCGTTTATTCCGTGTTAATTCAATATATTTGCATTGTGAGGGTAATAAAATGTTCCATGTAATCATCTGTATTTTTCTTGAAGCATAAACATATATTTATATCTTACATTAAAAAAAACTTGCTATTGACATTTTCTCTTCAATGTTTTAGAGACTTTTCTTCAAACGAGATTGCTACAATAGAGGACAGGACATTTTCTGGCTAGACAAACCTAAAGTTCTTTTAAGGGTTTTCTGAATAAAAAAAATGTTATAAGCAAGAAGAAAAATCGTATACGTCAGTGAAGTGTCAACCTATATCAATGTCTCTGTAATGACTGGCCTATTGCGAATAAGGACTCTACTCTCCCTTTCCCCCATTAATAGTTTCTACATGTCAAAGAAACTCTTTACAGTTTTGGGGCGCGCTGAAAAGCCATTTTCAACAATGCTTTCTTACATTATACTGAATAATTTGGGATTGTACTTTTAAAAAATGCGGGATTCTATATTTTAGCGGCTGACAACAATGCGCTAACTTATGAATAACGCTTATAATCATTTATTTATACAAAACATGATTCGGACGTATGTAGTGCTTATTCATGATTCCGCCAAAAAAAACCCATACCCAGGGACTGCGCTAAAATTTAAATTCGCCAATTTTGATTACACTAACAATGTTAAAGAACAAATGTCAAGGGTCACATTGCAATTAGTCCTACGTGTTATTTACTTTTAGTTTTAAAGTTTAAAGGACATATAAATATGGGGTCATCAGACCCTTTCGCACTGAATAAATTAAAGTTGAGTCTTCAGACCCTTAAGAAATTAATGAATGTTTAACGTTTCTACGATTTATCAGTAGTATAGAGCGCCTGGATGGGGGGGTCAAATGAGTGCACTTTTTTTTTTGGCAGAGTCAGCATATTTTTAATAAAACTACTAAGGCAGCACGTGCAGATGCAGTATGATCGAGAAGGATCTAGAACTTGTTCAGCATGAAAAGCACGTGCAGTATATAAGTAACATTTAGAATGTTCGTAAGGGACCCAGAACTAAATGCCTATGACTTATGCATTGTGACGTCATAACATTAGAATGATTGAGAAGGATCCAGAATGAATTGCCTAGACTGCATAGAGCATTATGACGTCATCAAGTAGGCAGCGATCACAGTCTAGCGTTTATGACGTCGTTTTACGGTAAAAACTCGCAATATCTGTGTTCGTACTATGGGTCTTACTGTACCTATAAAAACTGTGTTAATGAGACATTGAAGCTCATTTGTTTGCCAGACTTATTGCCATACAGATGGATTTACAGTGCTATTAAGAAATTATTAGCAGCACAACAGAGATTAAGACAGAGAAGAAGAGAAAAGGAATTAGAAGCTATTATTCTTAGACAAAGAAGAAGAGAATGGGAATTACGCAGAACAAAACCACGGCTCTTCAAGCTTACAGAGATCAAGGACTGCTCAACAACGAGAGGAAGAGGAAGAAAACCTACCATCCCCACCTTCCTCTCCAGCGCACGAACAACAACAACAGCCAAAACCGAAATTAATTTCGGAATACTACAAAATCCGATTGAATCAGGCCCGTCATTCCAGGAAATTCAAAGCCAAAGAAGATGTTTACACCATAAGTTTTAAGGAACTTCCAGAGAAAAATGAGAACAGAGGGAATTATTCGCCGTTTATTTGGGGACATGCTGGACAACGTGAAATATCAGATGAAGTGTAATCCCAACGATTATTTACGGCTGAATATTCGTCATCCGTCTCTGGATTCAGACATTTGGTACGAGTTTACCCAATGTAAACATTTCAACGAGGACCTGATTTTAGACAAAATAGAAGCCGTGCAACAATCCAAAAAGGATTTTAAAATCACGGACGGCGCTGTGGAATTCGACATGTTTCATGTCAAATATCCGGAAGGAAGTGGTGGGCAACAAAATACGAAACATCTACAAGTGAATAAGGAGAGTTTCAAGAAGGGGAAAATTATCTATCATTCAGATCGAGAATCCTTGGGATGTTTTGTGTCTACCTCGAGCCATAGTCGTCGCCCGTTTACACAGTCAAAAACCAGAAAACCCCGACCCAGAATGGGAAAAACAATGGTTACGTATGCGGAAAGGCGATAAATACTTAGACCAGAAACGGGGAAGCCACAGCACTCATGAACAAGCCGGGTGTGATACAAATCAACCCTGTGGCCCTGCAGAGTGGACGAAGCTACAACAAGTGTTAG